>NC_142947.1:11312158-11384658 GCF_046866305.1 Octopus bimaculoides
AATAGGCATCTTTAATCTTGGTTGCTGTCTCCTTGCTTTTGGAGAATTATTTCTTGCAATTCTGTATTTAAGAGACGAGGAATTATGAACATTATTTACATTTGACGGATATTTGTCCTCATCTTGTTTGTTGTTAACACAACGTTTCGGCTGATATACCCTCCAGCCTTCATCAGGTGTCTTGGGGGAAATTTCGAACCTGGGTTCTTATTCCTAAGGTATTTTTTCGATGTTATTATTATTATTATTATTATTATTATTATTATTATTATTATTATATACGTTTCTGTAGCTCTGTCACACTGAATTATTTCCATAGACGCTTTGCAGTCACGTGGTTTCGGGTTCAGTAACACTGCGCAGTACCTTGGGCAGCTATTGTCTGTGTTTGTCCCCCCAAACATCACTTGACAACTGATGCTGGTGTGTTTACGTCCCCGTAACTTAGCGGTTCGGCAAAAGAGACCGATAGAATAAGTACTAGGCTCACAAAGAATAAGTCCTGGGGTCGATTTGCTCGACTAAAAGGCGGTGCTCCAGCATGGCCGCAGTCAAATGGCTGAAACAAATAAAAGAGTCAAAGAGTAATCTGGTCTTTTTAAGACAATAGTGTATGATATGGAGTGAGATTTAACTGCTGTTTCTAGCAGGTCGAACAAACACGTAGACGCACTTTCGTTGGCTGAGAGGTAGAAGGGGTCGTGTCGATGGTGATGATACTTGTAGTGGTTACGGTAGTGGTGATTAAACATAATAAAAGTAACAATTAAAACCGAAACTGAAGGTATTTCCTTGTTCTTTTAATAACCATCCAATCGGCTACCGCCACGTCATCATTCGGCTCCCACCCATCCTTATATTATACCGCACGGACTTCCCTTCCAATCACAAGATGGCTGCCACCGGTGCTGATACATCAAACCGTAAGGTTGCTCTAATAACTGGTATTACAGGACAGGTAAATCAGATCGTGGCTTTTGTTTATATTTTTTCTCATACTTTCTAATTTCCCCTCATGTTACTTTAGTTTCTATTCGTGTTCATTTACAAATGCATATTAAGTGCAATTTTACTATTTTGCCTATCCGTATCTTATTCAACCGGTGTACCTCGGAGCGGCGTGTGTACACATATACATCAATCATTATATATATATATATATAGTAAGTTTTAAATATATATATATATATATATATATGGCGATCTTTCGCGTATATATATATAAAGAGCATCATATATGTTTATATGCGTGTTAATATTTGAGTGTATTTAACTATGTGTGTGACAAGCACTTTGATTCGGACCCATGTCACTGACTGGTGGAGTTTAATTGTTATCTTATAATATCGTGACGTTAACCTCTTACGAAAATAATCGCACTTGCTTGTGTATACGGTGTGTGTACGCGTGCGCTTATATGTGTGTATATCTGTCGTGTTTTGTGTACGTACGTTGGTGTATGTTTCACATACATGTATGAACACGCGTAGACACGCCTGCATTTAGGTAAATTTTCTACGTTGAAGCAATTCAATAGCCACGTTGCATGTTTGTACAGTTGTTTAAATGTTTAACTCCTTCACCCCTCAACTTGTCGGCTTCTCTTTAATACTACCGTCACCACAGAGAGAAGGACTCCTTGACAAAGAAAATGAAAACGGGGAAAGGCTGCGTGATCGTGGTTGGTACACCTTTCAACATAGCTCTGCTTGATCAAGGCTTATTCGGGGTATAAACAGCAACATAATTATTGCCATCATCATTATCGATGTACTGCGTATATTTTATACAAATACCTATATTCTGTTTTATTTCACGTAACATTTCTTCACATTTCACAAAGACAATAATGAAGCAGTTGTTGTTTCGCCCCAGGTCAGTCCTAATCGAGGAAGACTGTTTCCAACTACGACCATTCATTCCGTCTTTTCCTTAAAGATTATCGCCTAATGCTCAGAAGGCAGCGTGTGATTTGGCTACTATTTCCAGCAGATACTGTTGACTAATAACCAGTTTGAGTTGAAACCTTGTGAATGTATTTTATATACTACAACACTGAGATCTGTCGATAAAATTTATACCAGTTTTATACAAGGACAGAATTAATTTCTATCTTTACAAAAATTTGCTGTATGTATGTATGTATGTATGTATGTATGTCAGCCGCTTTCTGTTTGTGATCCTGTGTTAATTTTTCAGCGATATGATCTTACGAATTCCAGTTTCGATACTTGGTGGGGGACACTTGATGAAAGCATGAATGTCACAACCTCCCGTAGTTCTGCCCTATAAATTAGAAATTTCGTTCATGAGTTGTCCATACCTCACCTACACTCTCGAAATGTCTAAACGCGTTACATCTGGAACAACAACAACAAAAAAAAAGTTGAATGGATCTATGATGGAATGTATTCCAGAAGTTACCTCATCCATTTCATTCAAACATATCAAATGTTTTTTTGTTTTTTTTAAAGACTGTATGTTGTGATTTGAGTGAGATTTGGTTGCTATTTCTAGTCAGACAAGCAACGTGTTGTTGCCCTTATGTTAGGAGTTGTGATACTTGTTACTTTCAATCAAGTATCCCAAAGTAATTCGAGGAACTTTTTCAGTGTTATTTTCTTCATTACTTCATTTTTACCGCTTTTCCGCCCCCGTTGTGTGTTTAGTATGCGCAAAACGCATGTATCTTCATGAAAGGAAACATCTACACACAGCAATAAAAACAGTGTCCCCACTCCCCCCGAGTTAGCCCCTAATCTAGCCGACCTATGGTTAAAAGCATTCCAACCTCGACCGTTGTCCAATTTGTTAAAGACTCTAGGGTGTTACTCCACGGAGATTTGGCTGCTATTTCTAACACTTTGAGACTTCATCATTGGTTGCAAGTAATTCAGGAAAAAGAGGTTAACAAAAAATCATCTGTAACGTTGTCGATGTTCGTGGCGATATTGTTTCAGCCATCTCATCTAATTTTTTCGTTTGTTTATATAGACTTAAATGTATCTAGGACCTCATTACATTATCCAGCATATCTTCCATTATTTAAGACGATATCTGATTGTTATCTCTTGCGGAGCAAATGAACTCGTGGTGGTGGTGTCATCGTTGCAATCGAGTAAAATGGGTTTGCTTTGTGACGACGTGTTTATTTTAACCTTTGTTTAGTTTTGTCTGACGTGGACATAATGGGCATTCGTATTGGGTGTGTATGTCTAACAACCTACTTCTCTTTCTACCTTTTATACCCACCTAAAATAACTACCAGCTCAAGAGACACACCTAATTGGCAGTCCTGTAGACTTGTGTATGACCTGAGTGTCACTAGTTATAGACATACAAATACCTGTATACATACACGTATAAGTATATAACGTATATATCCTCCTCCTCTTCCTCATCATCATCGTTTAACGTCCGTTTTCCATGCTGGCATGGGTTGAACGGTTCGACTGGGTTCTGGGAAAGCCAGGAGGCTGCACCAGGCTCCAATCTGATCTGGCAGTGTTTCTACAGATGGACGCCCTTCCTAACGCCAACCACTCCGAGAGTGTAGTGGGTGCTTTTTACGTGCCACCGGCACGGAAGCCAGTTAAGGTGGCGCTAGCATCGGCCACGTTCGGATGGTGCTTTTTACCTGCCATATATATATATATATATATATATATATATATATATATACACTCTATACACGCTCGTGTCTAAGAATATATTGTGGTGACACAGAAAAGGTGCCGGTGACGTCTGAAGGGCACCCGTGCTGGTGACGCGTGAAGGGCACTCGTGCCGGTGACGCGTGAAGGTCACCCGTGCCAGTGACGCGTGAAGGGCACCCGTGCCAGTGACACTTCAGAGACATGCAGTACACTCTCTAGAGGTTAGGATGTTAGGCTCACGATAGTAAGGTCACAAGTTCGATTTCCGGTGGTGTGTTGTATCCACGAGAAAGACACTGTATTTCACATAGTTACAGGTTACTCAATTAGTGAGAATGTATTGTATCTGCAATTTAAAGGGCCAACCTTGTCACATTCTCTGTCATGCATCTAGCAGCTCACCTGCAACAGACTGCCATCTTGTTCTGGCAGGGTACCTATATGCCTATGAAACCGGGAAACCGGCCCTGATAAACCAGGCATGGCTTGAGAAGGAACGAACAACAACAACAACAGCAACAACATTGTTGAGATGAATTAAATTGTTACACTGCATAAAGACAAGACCTTTGCACTGAACCAGAAAATGCAGAAAGAAAGAGATTTAGTGTGGAACAAGCTGTAGCTGTATGGTTAAGAAGCTTCTTTTCCAGCCTTGTGGTTTTAGTTTTACTGTGCAGTGCCTTGGGCAAGTGTCTTCTGTAGTTGCCTCAGGCTGACCAATGTCTTGTGAGTGAAATTGGTCAAGTGGTGCTGGTGTCACATAAAACGTACCCAGTACACTCTGTAAAGTGGTTGGTGATGGTGTTAGGAAGAGCATCTGGCTGTAAAAACCAGGCCAAAGCAGACAGCGGAGGTTGGTGTGGTCCTTAGGCTTACTGGCTCCTGTCAAACTGTTCAATGGAAGACGGATGTTAAATGATGAAGATGATGTTAAGACAGATGTTAAATGATGTGAAAGCCTTGTGTGGGTGTGTGTGGAGAGTGAGAGAGAGAGAGAGAGAGAAGCACCGAGTACACCCTGTCAAGTAGTTGGTGTTAGGGAGGGCATCCAGCCATAGAAACCATGTCAAAGCTGACATTGGAGTTTGATGTAACCTTGTGGTTCACTGCATCCTGTCAAACTATTCAACTAATACCAGCATGGAAAGCAGAAGTTAAATGATGATGATGTCTGTCTGTCTGTCTGTCTCTCTCTCTCTCTTGTTGCTATTATGTTAAACTGTCGTGTGTCCAAATTTGGCCAAATGCATTTTTTCAGTACTTATTTTTGCTTGCAATAGCCAGTTCTTTTGGTCAAACTGTCGTGCTCCAGCTGCTTCAGATACCAAAATATCAAAAATAATCAAAGTGTAGTACAACAGTTTTGCTATGGAATGGTGGAACTATCTTTCGTTTTGTGAAAAAGCAATGTTTTTGACTTATGACACTTTTGCATAATAGCAATGATATATATATATATATATATATATATATATATATATATATATATATATATATATATATGGTCTGATCAATAAGTATGCGGACTGTTTATTTTCAGAATGACATTGTTGGGTAGGTGTGAGAGACTGGATATTGTCTGTTTAAACATAAACCAGCTGGAATATTTTGGCTGGATGTGGCAAGTTTAAACACTAGACAGTTAAGATGATAGCATATTGTAATATGAGAAAAAATTGGCTGCTATCTCTAGCAGGTTGAGTGATTTGCATAGAGCAGGCCTGGTCAACTTGAATTACATAGCAGGCCACTTTAGTCATGGAAAATTTTTTGAGGGCTGCTTGTATACTTTATGTGCTAATAGTCAAATTACAGAATCAAAAATTTTTCATACTTTTCGTTTTTTTAAATCATAAAATTGTAGGCTATTGCTTTATAGCCACTTATAAATCTTAAATTTATTCTGAAACAAATGTTTTACACAAACAATTTTATTTTGAAATTAAACACAATACTTCAAGAAAATATCAAGCCTGCTGCAGGATAAGAGTCTGGCTAGCCCTGGCATAAAGACTTCTTGGATCTTTTTTAAAACGGGGGCCACATTTTTCATTAACGAAACACTTTGAAACTTGGATCACTGGTAGAATGTGTCATATAAAACATCTTTTTCTCTTAGTCTTCTTAAAAAAAAAAGAAATCCATAAATTATTCCATGTTAAAGTTGTCGTATTTCTGTAATTTCAACCAATCACTGACGTCCATTCAGCCGATATACATTAAGTGCCGACTACATAAACAAATGATTCTGAAACAATTAACCCTAACCCTAACCCTAACCCTAGGGTTAGAGTTAGGGTTAGGGTTAGGGTTAAAGCAAATTTAAAATGAAAAAAGCAAATAAAACGAAGAATCGTTTGTTTATGTAGTCGGCACTTAATGTATATCGGCTGAATGGACGTCAGTGATTGGTTGAAATTATCGAAATAAGACAATTTTTTACATAAAATAAATTCGAATACAAAAATATTTTTCTGTTCTATAACACAAAATAGATAAGTATACGAAGTTTGAAAGTCTTTCGGTACCAAAAGCACTACGTAAAACATTAATGAAAAATGTGGCCCCCCCCCCGTTTTAAAAAAGATCCGCCTTCTTTATTGCCTCACATAAAATCCACATGTCTAGCAGTGAATATTTTATCATCTTACGCATGAGCAACTTCGCTATCTCTGTGTGGGCAGTCTGGTGTCAGCCATTGTTCCTCAGTTATTGTGTACACCTCAGGATATTGACCTGATAACCATTGAAAAATATACTTTTTTTAGTTGAATGGGTGTTTTGACCTGGAAACAAATACACAGACACTGTAAAACAGAAGTTCAGTGAAACTTTTCCAAATACTGTTGTTCCACATCGTGACACTGTGTGAGAGTTGATAAGAAAATTGTGAAACACAGGCTCAGTGGAAGACACAGCAAGAAGCGGTAGGCCTACTGTTCTTTCAGACGAAACACTCCAATATTTCTGATAAACTGTTGGCAAGCCTGTCAAAGTCTACACAAATTGTCACAGGAAATGGAAATCACCCTAGGAAGTGTTCACATGGCAGTAAAAAAGAAATTAAGTTTCTTACCATACAAAGTGTTGGCCATTCACGAATTGAAGGCTATGGATCATGCTAAAAGGCTTCGTTATTGTCATCATCATCATCATCATCATCGTCGTTTAATGTCCGCTTTCCATGCTAGCATGGGTTGGACGATTTGACTGAGGACTGGTGGACCAGGAGGCGACACCAGGCTCCAATCTGATTTGGCAGAGTTTCTACATCTGGATGCCCTTCCTAACGCCAGCCACTCCAGGAGTGTAGTGGCGTTAGGAAGGGCCAAAAACTTTGTTACCAAAAAAGGCATAGAAGTGCTGGATGGGTGTTTTTACACTGATGTAGCTGGGTTTCATCTGTCGGGACACATAAATTCATAAAACACAAGGTTATGGAGCAATGAGAATCCACACACGACTCATGAACAACCTCAGTATCCCGCAAAAGTTGGAGTATGGATAGTAATTTCGAGAAAGCGTATTGTGGGACCGACTTTTTTGAAGATGCCATCAATACCGAGAGATATTGCTCAAATATTGTGCATCCATTTGTAGGCCAACTCACTCAAAGTGAAATTAATAATGCATACTTTCAGCAAGGTAGAGCTACAGCACATACTTCGCACATCACCATGGTGCTACTTCAAGAATTTTACGATGAACGGATTATTTTGAAGGGACTTTGGCCACCAAGATCACCTGATTTAACACCACCAGATTTTTTTTTTCTGGGGAGCAAGTAAAGGATCAGTGTACAAGAATTACCCGAAAGCCATTAATGAGCTAAAAGACACAGTCATAACCTTCATACGGTCCATAACGCGTCAGACTCTCCAAGATGTATTTCAAAACATGTGTAGAAGAGTCAATGTATTGAAAATGAAGGACGACACTTTCAACATCTCATAAAAAGTTTTTTAAAGTCTTGTAAAGTCTAATATATTCTTTTGTAGTCTTATACCATCTTATAAATATTTATTTTGCAATAGGCGCAGGAGTGGCTGTGTGGTAAGTAGCTTGCCTACCAACCACATGGTTCCGGGTTCAGTCCCACTGCGTGGCACATTGGGCAGGTGTCTTCTACTATAGCCTCGGGCCGACCAAAGCCTTGTGAGTGGATTTGGTAGACGGAAACTGAAAGAAGCCCATCGTATATATGTATATATATACACATATATACGATGGGCTTCTTTCAGTTTCCGTCTACCAAATATATATATATATATATGTATGTATGTGTATGTTTGTGTGTCTGTGTTTGTCCCCATAGCATTGCCTGACAACCGATGCTGGTGTGTTTACGTCCCCGTCACTTAGCGGTTAGGGTTAGGGTTAGGGTTAGGGTTTAGAATAAGTACTAGGCTTACAAAGAATAAGTCCCAGGGTCGATTTGCTCGACTAAAGGTGGTGCTCCAGCATGGTCGCAGTCAAATGACTGAAACAAGTAAAAGAGTAAAAGAGAATAGACTTTTTAAACACCCTGGATATTGTTTACAGCAGACAACAAATTGTAAGGTTCCAGTTAAAATACTCTGCCAATTTTTCGCTGGCTGAGGAATTTCATCTTAAAATATAAACTAATTCTGATATGATATATCAACTGGTTTATCAATTTCTTGGCAGAAATGTTATTTTCTTTTTCAATTCCCATTTCAAACCAAACAGTACCCCTGGGAGAACGCTTGCCGAAAGATATTTATTCTATTTTTGCACCCCCACGTGTATGTAGGTCTATCGACTCCACTCATGTGGTTTATCGTATTAATATTACAGGATTATTAGGAGGGGAGAAGTAATTGACCCCACTTGTATTTGAACTTAGAACAATGAAAATTTTCAGTATGCATACGTATATATATATATATTTAACAGAAATTGATGATGATGATGATATATATACTGTATATCTGTCACACACAATGTATATATATATATATATATACCATATATTTGTGTGTGTATATTATATCATATCTGTATGCATGTGTATATATATATATATATATATATATATATAATCATCATCATCGTTTAACGTTCGCCTTCCATGCTAGCAAGGGTTGGACAATTTGACTGAGGACTAGTGAACCAGAAGGCTGCATGTATACACTACTCACATACCTTATATAAACACTGTATATCTATTACATATGTATGGATACACACACACACTATATATCTATCAAATATATATATATATGTATATATCCTCACTGTATATGTATGTATATATGTATATGCATGTATGTATCTGTATATACAGGGTTTGCCAAAAGTCACCCGACAGTAAATCAAAATTCCATAATAAATACCTAATATTCAATTTTATTTATCCATTCCAATTATGAATGTTTAATAATTGAATGCTGTGAGTTAAAACCACCGTTTCCTTTTCAACATTTGTCTATTTATTAGCGACGTCTCATATAAAATGTTTTGCTTTAATCTTGGAATTTAATGGGTTTGATTTACTGTCAGGTGACTTTTGGCCAACCTTGTGTATGTATATATATATATATATATATATATATCATGTATGTTGAAATAAGATATTTGAGTGGTGTGTGGAGGGTAGACCGGCATCAAAATTGAGAAACAGTAATAGAGCGTTAATTTCTGTGGTGGTGTTGGTGGTGGGGGTGATGAAAAGAGTGCTGAGGGGGGGTCTAGGAAGGATTTTTAAAAGAAAATTATTATTTTTTTTTTCATGTGCAGAATGAGATTAGATTTCATTGGAGGGAAATATCCAGTTTGTTTTTAATTTCCTGTGGTAATTAATCTGTTTTTAGGGATTATTACAAATGTATGTCTGTCAGCAGCAACGTCCCAGCTGTGGGAACTAAATTGCTTTGTGGGTCTCTATTGAGCTTCTTGTTCTTGTTTAACCCCAGGCAGACCCTTTATCAAGTAGGCAGACCCATGATCATCATGTCTTTTCACGAATATTACCTTTATTCCTTTAAATATTCCATTCAAGGCTGTGGCCATGCTGGGGCACTGCCATTAACAAATATTCCATCTCCTGAAAGGGAATCGATCTGCTGTCTCCTGGGTGACAGGCAGGGAGACTTCGGTATTTCCTTTATATATTCCAGCACCAGCTGTGGCCATGCTGGAGCACTGTCATTAAAATTATATTCCCCCTCCTGAAGGAGAATCAAGCCCTGATCTCCCATATGACAGTCCCACTGTGTGGCGCCTTGGTTAAGTGTCTTCTACTCTGGCCCTGGACTGACCAAAGCCTTGTGAGTGGATTTGGTAGACAGAAACTGAAAGAAGCCTCTCATATGTATGTATGTATGTGTGTGTGTGTGTCTTTGTGTCCCTTGCCATTGTGTGACAACCAGGGTTACATGTGAGTCGTAAATGAGTGTCACTGTCATACAAGCAGAGTCATTGATTTCCAATATATTCTGCGAGAACCGGTGAGGTTTGGCAACAGGAAGGACATCCAACTGTAGAAAATCTGCCTCAAATAAACGCCATCTGACCCATGCAAGCATGGAGAAATGGAGGTTAAATGATGAAGATGAAATTTTGAGGGAGGGGGTTAGATAATGTAAGCGACTCCAATGCTTGACAGTACTTAGTTGATTAGTTGATCCCCCCCCCACCTCCTATAGGATAAAAGGCAAAGTTGACTTTGGCAGGATTTGAACTCGGAACATAAAGGCGGATGAAATGCTGCTGAGGATTTTGTTTGGTGTGCTAACGATTCTGCCAGCTTGCTGCTTTATCTGCATGTGTATACATATACATACATATCTATATACACGCACACACACAAATATATATGTGTGTGTGTATATATATATCCAAGCACCCACTACACTCTTTGAGTGGTTGGCGTTAGGAAGGGCATCCAGCTGTAGAAACTCTGCCAAATCAGATTGGAGCCTGGTGTTGTAGCCATCTGGCTTCACCGGTCCTCAGTCAAATCGTCCAACCCATGCTAGCATGGAAAGCGGACGTTAAACGATGATGATGATGATGATGATGATATACACACACACATAAGTGAGTGATGATGAGTCACATATCACCGAAACTTAATCAGATAACCTTACCAGGAAGTCTGTAATTCAGTGTCAGCTGCTTCAAACTCTCAGCTTCATCATCCATTGTTGTCTGTTGGCTTTAATCGTTGAAACAATAGCTTTAACAGACCGCCATCATTCACTTGCCGGGAGTTTTCATACTTGTTCTAAGAATTACTGCAAATTTCAGCTTCATTTTACAGCTGTTTTGAGTTGGTTGATTCATCTCTATAACTCACTGCCCACCTGATTGATTGATTGCCCCTTCATTTTTTTAAATATATATATATATATATATATACATATATATCTATATTTCCGGTGTCTGGCTGTGGACAAATCAATTCTGTTCAACTGTGAACTCATGAGCCAAGTTGGTAATCACGCTTATCTTAAAGCACATCCCACTTCCAAACTAAGTTTTCTAGTTTACCTATTTTGTGTTCATATTTTATGTGTATGTATGATGTGGTGTGATGGTGTTTTTCTTTTTTTTTTCTCTTTATTGTTTCTGACTAATATAAAGCTCAGCCAACAGAAATAAAGAAATGAAAGGAATATAAAATGACAATAAGAAGAAAAGATGGCTGTATTGTTATACATGTTGTTAGTTAACGAAAAGCTTGCTATTTGTTTGAATACAAAATGGAACAACAGCACAATCTCAATATCTTTGCCTCATGTCTGGCAGTCCTAAATACTGACATGCTTTCAATGCAGTTCTCCAATGAAATGTTAGACAGTAGGAGAAAGGAAATCGTGAAATACTTTATATAAAGTAAACACATGTGAGAAAAAGAATATTATTTTTGTTGATTTTTTTTTTCTTTCCCATCTTATGTTACTTAAATGAATAATAGATGGCTTGATTAGGTCAGTGTTTAGTTTAATACAGAATGATATCTTTTGTTTAAATCTGCATTTGCCTTTGTCTGAAGTGGCTTTGCAAACTCACTTGCATCTTATGTTACAACAGTTGGTAACTTTTTCTTTAACTTGAAACTTAATCTTTGATTAAAAAAAAACATATTAGATTGAAACATATAGCATTTGTTATCTGTGTTTTTTTTTTTTTTAGACATTTTAGTGCTGAAGGATATCTTTGGGGAAAAAGACTCTTGTTTAACGATGGTTTCAAATTTTGGCATGAGGCCAGCAATTTTAGGGGTGAAGGTTAGCTGATACATCAGCCCCAGTGCTCAACTGGTACTTATCTTATTGATCTCGTAAGGATGAAAGCAAAGTCAGCCTCAACAGAATTTGAACTTGGAATGTGATGAGCTAGAAGAAATGCTACCAAACATTTTGTTCAGTGAGCTAACAATTCTGCCAACTTGTTGCCTGGGTGTAAGGATAAGTGTAGGGGCCTGGGCAGTTGGACACCATAAGGGTAGTGAGAGAGAAGATGAAAGTGACAGAAATACCTGAGGTGGCATGAGCAGAAGTCATTACGGCAGCAATAGAAAAAGCAGAGTGAGGAGACAGCATGTCTGAGGCTGGAATGTATCTGTGAGTGAAATTTATGCTATGAAGATGAGTGAACCCTGGTTGAGAACCACTGATGTTGAAGATCCTTTGTTGGCTTGTAAATTTACTTATGTTATGGATGATCTTGAGAAAATCATGAACAGCAAACAATTTCAGTATCTTACTCTTTTATGTATTTTACAATAAAAAATCAATATTGTGTTATATTTGTACATCAATACTTTCTATAGTTTTCTTCCCTTTGTCAATAAATCCTCAGTCTTCCCTTTGTCAATAAATCCTCAAGTGTTTTTTGTTACTGACTTCATCTGCACTTCTCTCTTGCCACTTATTTAGCAGATTTAGCGTAATTAAGTATGAGGTTACAGTTAACATTCATGACAGTCCTTGCTCAGAAAGTCAAGGGAGAGAATTCCAGGATTCAAAATGATTAGAATTGTTTTGCCTGTGTGATTATGTATCTTAGTTAAAGTGTTTGTGATTGATAGAGAGACTGATGTGATAGTTGAAGACTGTTTCACATTATTAATCACTCTCTCTCTCTCTCTCTCTCTCTCTCACACTCTCTCACACACACACACACACACACACACACACACACACACACACACACACACACACACACACACAAATTTTGTGGGGAGAGGGCTTGGAGATTACATTGATCCCAGTGTTTTGACTGGTTCTTATTTCACTGACCCCAGATGAAAGGCAAAGTCGACCTTGGTGGAATTTGAACTCAGGATGTTACTGAGCATTTTGTCTGGCATGCTAGTGATTCTGCCGGCTCACTGCCTTAATAATAATATATACATACATACTTGCGCACACACACACACCTACACACACACATGATGAGCTTCTTTCAGTTTCCATCTACGAATGTCTACCAAATCCACACACAAAGCTTCAGTCAGTCTAAAGCTACAAGCAGAAGACACTTGCCCAAGGTGTCATATAGCAGACAGAACCTAAACCCATGTGGTTGGTAAGTAAACTTACTAACCTCACAGCCACACCTATTTCTATATCGTTATGACTATAATCATTTTTATAAATATTTATTCATTTATTCAAAAGAAGTTTCACGATGAATTTTATTCCTTTGTTATTTACACTCCAGTTCTTAAGCAACCAACCCATTCATGCCCTTCCCACATTGAGAAATAATAACTGTTGAAGTTGTGTTATGTGTTTTAGTGGTAGGTAATCACTGTGTATAAAATGTATTGTGTGTAAGAGATATATGTCACACTATTACGTGGCAGTAGACTGCATTACTGTTTCAGATGTCATTTATGTAAGAGTGTGTTTTTTGTTTTTTTTAGTTAGGTCTGGCAAAAATTGTCATGATTGATTATTATTGTTATTTTCCTTACTCTATGCATGAAGTTTCAGTTGATTAAACATAGACCAGCATTTAATTGTATTCAATTTGTTGAGGTCATTTCATGAGGTGGCGAGGGTCGATGACTGATAACAGTGGGTAGGGTTAGGGTTAGGGTTATTAACAGACGAACAAGTGTTTCTTACCATACCCATGACTTTTGCAGAACGATCCTGTGAACGATCTATACCAGTGGTTCTCTTGGCAATTTTTTTGCCTATGGACTCCTTTTATTCCTCTTTTACTTGGATGGACCCTTATAGCCATTCAATGTTTAACCCTTTAGCATTTAAACCAGTCTAATCCGGTCAAAATATTCTGCTAGTTTTATCTTCAAACTGGCCGGATTTGGCCTTTCACATTTACATCATCATCATCATCATCGTTTAACGTCTGCTTTCCATGCTAGCATGGGTTGGACGATTTAACTGAGGACTGGTGGAACCCAAAGGCTACACCAGGCTCTAATCTGATTTGGCAGAGTTTCTACAGCTGGATGTCCTTCCTAATGCCAACCACTCAGAGAGTGTAGTGGGTGCTTTTACGTGTCACCCACATGAAGGCCAGTCAGGCGGTACTGGCAATGGCCACGCTCAAAATGGTGTATATTATGTGCCACTCGCACAAGAGCCAGTCCAGGAGCACTGGCAACGATCTCGCTATTATTCACGAAATAAACAATCGTGTCATTGAAATTGCAACGTTGCAAGATAATGCATGACTAATTCAGATGAATGTGAATAAGTTAGCATTACATTTGACACAGTAATCTGAATGCTTTAGGGTTAAAAAGATCCTATGATATTTTCATAATCAAATAATTTTTAGGAATTGTATAAAAATAAAGTTGTTAAAATATTTTGTCTATTGTAGCAGTATAACTGATTTATTGTGCATAATTTTTACCGTCAAAATCTTATTGGACACCCAAGGGCTTTGTGAATTCCAGTTGGGAACCACTGATCTACATGAAGAGTTGATGACTAAAGGAAAAACATGCAGGAAGGGAATGGAATTCTAGAGGACAAACTTCTGAGGAAGAAGGACTTGAGATTACAGTTTCTGTGAGGCCTGGGAAGATTGGACCCAACAGGAGTAATGAAAAGAGGAAGGATGATTAAGTCGATGGTGCTTGAGTGGAGTTGGCATAAGATCAACCAGCTCTGAGGAGTAGAGGCCATTATAGTTATAATCATGAAGTTCAAATGACCACGTAGAGGCTCCCTTTGTTGTCTAAATTGAGGTCAGCTCTGAGCAGCTCTAATTGTGTTCTCCCTATCACATATTTACTATGTGTTTTTATTTTTGAAAGACAGATGTATGTAATTTGAGGAGTATCTGGTTGCTGTTACAAGAAATTGAGTGAACCATGTAGAGGCTGTCTTTTATAGTGATTGGTAAATAGATTTATTGATCTACACCACTCAAAAGTTGGAACAGCTGTACAAATATTGGACTTGATTACACAATAAAGCTCCTCTCTTTGTTGCTTTGCGGCAATATGCGAAATCATCATCATCAGAAGAAGAAGACACAAGGTCATATTTTTTCTTGTGAAGGTGTCATCAATTAGAAACATACCCTAGTACCTAGACAGGTAACAGTCATATACTGGGGGCTGAGCGAATTAACTGTCCTCCTAAAATTTCTGGCCTTGTATCTGTGTAAAAAATTCTGATTTTGAGGATAAGGAACTGTTGATAATAACAACCCCCCTCCTTGAGTGGTTCTTTATTTCATTGACCCTTAGAAGATCGATAAGACCTTCTGAAGACAAAGCTTATCTCAGCAGAAGTTGAATCCAGAGTGTAAAATGCTATGGCCCTTTATGCTCTGACTTCATATCTTTCCAAAGTTGATTTTTGCTTTCTATACTTTAATCCTATGACCCCCTAGTATAAAGCCAACCAGTTTCCTTTGGGATTCATTATTTTCTGAGCTGCATGATAACCTTAATAATTCTGGTGGCACAGAAAGAAAAGACATCCAGTGCACACTGTAAAGTAGTTGGTGTTAAGAAGGGCATCCAGTCCCAGAAACCATGCCAAAGCAGATACCGGAGCACGATGTGGTCCTTGGATACATCAGATCCTGTCAAACTGTCCAATCCATACTGGCATGGAACATGGATGTTAAACGATGATGATGATCCTTCTGGGGATAATGAAATAAATTACCAGTTGAGTGCTGGGGGGGGGGGGGGGGTCTAGTATAATCAAATCCCTCCACCCCACAAAATTGATGACCTTAACTTTTTAATCTCTCTCTCTTTTTCTCTCTTGCACACATACAAACCCCCTCCTTTTGAAGCTCTCTTCTTGAAAATAATGGAATACAAGGAAAACAACATCACTGATCTTCATACCATGACTGAAAGCAAACAGTAAAAAAAAAATTTGCTTTCCCTTGTCTTTCTTTCCCTTGACCACTTGAAACTAAGAAATGAAGGAATGCGAAATGAAAGTGAATATGACTACAATGAATCTAGGGAAAATTACCAATCATGTTACTACACAAAAATGATTTATCGTGGGAAATAGCAAGGCATGCAGTGCATACATAGAACCCTTTTCCTCTGATATATACATATATAGATATGAACCCCTATTGACAGATGGGAAGATATGCACACTAGCAGAAGAGTCTGCCACACACACACACACACACACACCTCTTCGAAACGCCAGTGTTAAAACGGAGGTAGCTGATGAAGTAGAATGTTCTCTATGTGGCTTGTGTGTTTTCTCATCTCTGTTTTGTTTGCAATGTCCTGTACCCAGATATGCACCTATACATACAGGTGGATCTCGGTATGCACATACCTGTACGTATATATGCATATACTCATTTGCTATTTGTTTTATATATATATATATATATATATATATATATATATATATATATATAATTATATGTATTTATTCTACCCTAATAAATAATAATTCTGATAGAATAAATCGGTTAATAGAAACCAAGGTAGCAAAGATCACAAAATAACTGTGGTGTAATTCCTGTTGGTGAGGCAGAAACTTATTGATATTTTGGGTATATATATATATATATATATATATAAAACAAATAATAAATGAGTATAAACATATATACGTACAGGTATATGCATACCTATGTCTACCTTTATATATAGGTGCATATCTGGGTACAGGACATTGCAAACAAAACGTAGACAAAAAAATAATAATAACCAGAGTACAGAACACACAGGCCACATAGAGAACATTTTCCTTCATCAGCTACCCCCATTCTAACAGGCGTTTCTAAGAGTATATATATATATATATATATATATATATATATATATATATATATATATATATATATATATACATATATATGTGTGTGTGTGTGTGTGTAGGCTGCTACCATATTCATAAAAGTACAAAAATAAAGTAAATAGGAATAAAAATAATTAAAAAAAAAAATCTTAAGTAAACATTTCTTGATTCAACAACCACACCAAGGAATAGAAATACAAAAAAAAAAAAAGAACCTCTTTTAATTAAGTGAAATAATTCTTAAATAAACATGACCTAATTTACTTTCTGTTGACATCTGTCATTAGTGGGGGCTTTGGGGGAAGGTTGTGGCTTCAACATATACAATGGATAATAAGCTTGGTTTGGAGGTTAACTATACAATCAGATCAAAAGGAAAGCATTTCTTAGGAAACTACTGTTAAAACATATAACGGGAACACATTGAGGCTGTTTTGAAGTCTATCTCTTTCTTCCATATTGTATTTTTTTGTCTCTTGGGATTAATCAAAGAAGGGCAGTTTCCATGATGGTTTCCTTTTTCTTATTTTTTTTTCTTTTTTTTTTTTCTTTTTTTTTTTGGTGGGTACTCTGAGACTGGGGTATCAGATAAAATGGTAAAAGAAATGAGAAACTTGGTCAGAAAGGCGGTGACTGTGTGCAAAGATTTTGTCCCAACTGCATGGTTCTGGGTTCTGATGGAAGATACTTGCTCGAGATGCTCTGTTGTGGGATTGAACCAGGAACTACACAATTACAATGCAAATTTCTTAACCCTACAGCTAAGCCAACGCTCAGATTTATTTAAGCTTGACACACTGGTGGAATGATGGCAATGATAGGATATTGGAGGACAAAATGAACTGGAAAGTCATGGTTGGAACCCTTTTGACCATAGGTTTGATATGGAACTAAACAATGCAGCAACATAAATTGATCGATATATCCCAGGTTCAAACTCACCTGTAGTTATTGCATGTTTTTATCTCATATAAATTTCATGTTATATTGATTGCTTCACTTGAGACCTAGTTGACTACTAGCTACTGTTGCTAGTTCACGCATGAGTGGTCATCGGAGGGGGGGGGGAGTTGTTTCTGTGTTATGTAACTACAGATGAAGTAAGCTATTCAGTGAATTTTACCGGCGTGAACAAATAGTTGGGGAATTAGTCAGTAACTCAAGAAAAGAAAAAAAAAAGGAATAATAATAATAATTTGGTTCAGTGATCAAAAATGGTAGTGTGCTAGTTGCAGTACGATTTCATGTAATTACAAATATATCCACTTCATTCAATAAGATGATAGTGCAAAATGTATGTATGTCTGTCTATATAACAGAGCGTTATTGAAATACAAATTGTGATGTTGCGAGATCAATGTAAATTGTTATTGAAGTGTAAATAAATGGTTCAGTAAGGAAGATTTATGGAATTGATGAGAGGGAAAAGAGTGAATTCTGTAAAGAATCACAAGAATCCATTAAACTGGTATTTCATTTCAGTTTCTGTAGCTGATCTTATATATATATATGATTTACATATATATATGATTTATATTAAAGATTTCTCTTACCGGCTTTCATTGCGAAGCAAATTTTCAAGAAGAGGGAGAATGAAAATGTTTTTTACAAACAGGAAGTGTGTGTAAGGGGAGACAAATGTTTTTAGTTGAAAAAAAGAGTTCATAACTCTAATTAAAAACATTTGTCTCCCCTTACACACACTTCCTGTTTTGACACCACACTTCCTGCTTAACACAAACTTTTAACCCTTTTTTTAAACCTAACACAACTCTCAATTCTCATGCATCCTTATTTTTCCAACCATTATATACATGAACTACCATTGAACTTCTAAAGCTCAAAGACAATATAATGTATTGGTATATTTATTTTTTTATATGTTATTTTTTTTATATATTATTTTCTTCATTTTGTACTTCTTTGTAAAAAACATTTTCATTCTCCCTCTTCTTGAAAATTTGCTTCGCAATGAAAGCCGGTTAGAGAAATCTTTATTAAAATATGCTTCCAGTTTAGCATTCTGCCTTATTATTATTTTTCATTTTCCTATATATATATATATATATATAGATGACCAATGTCAGGGTTGTATAACTGGCACTCATGCCGGTGGCATGTAAAAAGCACCAACACAGCCCTCGGGCTAGTAAGATCGTGTTGAACCTCCACCTTCTGTAGATACCTACTTCCTCTAACCATGGTGCTTATTCCTTGTATATAACGGAAATATGACAATGTGCATTTAAGTACCTTCTTCAGAAGTTCTGTAACAAGTAAGAACTACAACTTGCTTTTTTTTTTTCAACTGGTATCAGTTATTTGACTGTGGTCGTGGTGGGGGCCAGTTATATTAACCCTTGTGCTTTTGCTAATTATTTTATTGGCTTCAGAGTTTGATAAAAGATAAAGTTGTCCAGGAAGGTAAGCAACCAGCATGGACTGAAACACCATGAGATATTTTTTTATTTAACACTCTGAATTTTGCTGGCCTTCACCAATGACCACACATACACAAACATGTCTGTCTACCAAATTTCACACTCGAGATTTTAGTCAATATGAGGTTAGAGTTAAAGATACTTAGGCAAGGTGATGTGTAGTCTTTATTTAGTTTACTGCCATGATGCATGCATCAGTCCCATCATGGTAGTAAACTAAATAAAAAAAGAAAAAAGAAACATTGGTGGCATGGAGAGGGGGAGGCCGGTATTGAATGGCTGACTGCTGGTCTTCCATATACAACTTTTCCCAGACCTGTGCCTTGGAAGGTAAAAGACAAAGTCAGACTCTTTAGGATTTGAACTTGTAGTGTAGGGAACCAAAAGAAAGTGGGACTGAACCTGAGATCACATGATTCCAAAGTGAGCTTCCTAACCACTTGGCTATGTCCATTCCTTTGACCAAACACAGAACGCATCCCTGAGTACATGCATACAAGCGCTTGTGTAGCAGAAGACATATAAAACTGTCAGAATATATAAATGGATATAGAGTTGAAATAAAATCTGGAAACCATAATAATAATAATAATAATAATAATAATGATGCTTCAAATAGTAACAAAACCATGAAAAATATGTGAAGTATAATTCATAACTAAAGAAGCCATAAGATTTAGAACTGAAATAAAAGTTGTGATTGAGAATCACATTAAAAATACATGAAGGACATAGCCATAAAGACACCAGCAGCAGTAACAGCAACTTAAGAATTAAGAAAGAAAGAAAAATACAAGACAGTGTTAAGGTATAAAGATAAAAATATCAACAGGAATTAATATTTGAAGAGTGGGTAATAAAACCAAGCAATGAGAAATAGTCGAATAGAGGAGATAGATAAAAAAAAAAAGACATTGTTCTGTCATAAAATATATACACATTTGTAGTTGGCTTGCTGGTGGATTGGAAAACAAAAATGTTTGGAGGACTGGTAAAAATTGCAGTGCAACGAGAAAGCCTCCATACTAGATCTCTTCATCCTTCTCTCTGTCTGTCTCTCTCTCTTGTCTTTTTTAAGTTAGAAGGCACATGCCTCGGTGGTTAGAGCATCGGGCTCACAATCATGAGGTAGTGAGTTCAATTCCTAGAACAGGCTGTGTGGTGTGTTCTTGAGCAAGACGCTATATTTCTCATTGCTCCAGTTCACTCAGCTATAGGGGTGAGTTGTGATGTCACTGGTGCCAAGCTGTATTGTCCTTTGCCTCTCCTTTGGATAACATCGGTGATATGGATAGGAGAAGCTGGTATGCATGGGCAACTGCTGGTCTTCCATAAATAACTTTGCATAGACTTGTGCCTTGGAGGGCAACTTTCTAGGTGCAATCCCATGGTCATTCATGACCGAAGGGGACTTTACCCTTTATATCTTTTGAGAGTTGATATCAATGATCCAAGGGGATTAGAAAAAGAATTGTTTGGTGAACTACTAAAATAAGAGGGCCTCCACATCCCTGTTTGTCCCTCTCTCTCTCTCTATCCCTGTTCGTCCCTCTCTTTCCACGTTCTTGTTCGATTGACGAAACTGAAAAGAAGTCCAGCTTGTGAATGTGGTTTTTCTCATCCTGACATTGTGCATTAATTGTAAATAACTTCACTATCATACAACCAGCGATGTTTGTTTGCAATTGTTCCATGGAAACCTGTCTGGATTCAGGGGGAAATATTACCTTGCTTGGAAACCGATGAGGTTTCGGCAACAGAAAGGGCTTCCTGCTGTAGAAAATCTGCTTGAACAAATCTTGTCTGACCCAGGCAATTATGGAAAAGGAGACATTAAAATGACAACGATTTTTATAGATATATATCCTGCTGTTTGAACCATTCTTTTTATTGATTTCTCTTTTATGCCAGTATTAATGTTTTATTTTCTTTCATTGTTTTTACAGGATGGATCATATCTTGCTGAGTTCCTGTTGGCAAAGGGCTATGAGGTAACGTGGTTTGCTGTTTACATATTTCATTGAGATATTGAGCAATTTCCTTAACCGTATCTGAGTTCAAATTTCACTGAGGTCATCTTTACATTTCATCCTTTCGGGGTTGATAAATTAAGTACCCATTGAGTATTGGGGGCAATGTAATCGACTGTTCCCCTCCTCCAGATTTCAGGCCTTGTGCCTATAACAGAAAGGATTATAACAAGGTAGTATATTTGTAAAATCAGTAGAGCATAGCTATCAATAATGCCATCAGGTAGCATTTGTTTACGTCCCTTTACATTGTGAGTTCAAGTCCTACTGGAGATTGAATTTAGCTGTCTTCCTCCTGGAGTTTTAAAAAAAAAAACACCATAAATATTAAGAATACTTGTTAAGTATGTCGGGTGTCATTCTGATCAACTGTGGAGCTTTGTGTGGTCAAAGCTTGAGATCATTATCAACAGATGTGTGGCTTTGATGTAAGACATCTGTGGATTATTGAGATCATAAAAGATTAAAAAACAAAACACACACATTCATAGGTCTGTTTACAGTTTGTTAATGTTTCAACCACAATTGTGCACTACTACTACTACGACTCCAACCACAGCAACCACCACTATTTCTGCCAAAACCACCACTTCTCCCACTACCACCACCACCACCACTCCAACCACCACCACCACCACTACTCCCACCACCACCACTACTCCCGCCACCACCACCACCACTACCACCACCACCACTCCTACCACCACCACCACTCCCACCACCACCACCACCACTCCCACCACCACCACCACCACCACCACTCCAACCACCACCACTACTCCAACCACCACCACCACCACTACTCCCACCACCACTACCACCACCACTACTCCCGCCACCACCGCTACTCCCACCACCACCATTATTACCACAATGACAACGACCACCCCCATCACTACTACTATTACCACCACCACCACCACCATCACTACTACTATTACTACTATTACCACCACCACCACCACCATCACTACTACTATTACTACTATTACCACCACCACCACCACCATCACTACTACTATTACTACTATTACCACCACCACCACCACCATCACTACTACTCTTCCCACCTTCGCTGCCACCATCACAGCTGTCACCACCACCACCACCACCACCACCACCTCTGCTACTGCTATTACTACTATTACTGTTGTGGTGGTAGCAATGTAGAAATGTTTCTGAATTCTCCCTTGTTTGTTTGAATTGAAACCAAAAGAAATTTTTTGTGTTTTTTTTTTTATTAGCTTTTATTTTGTTGTTATCATTGTGTTATAGTTCTTTATTATTATTTTTTCTATATTTGCTTTTCAAATTTCCTTATAGAATGTTGCTTATTGGTATCTTTATTGTCATAAAGGTGATGGCGACAACAATGAAAATAGCAAAATAGTTATTTATTTGCAATTTAACAATTTAATCTAGGTGACTTCTTTTTTTTTTTTTTTTTATTCCATTTTTAATTCTCTACAAAATGCTATTATCATAATTGTCATCACTTCTCTCTCTCTGTGTAGAAAGTTATCATGATTGTTAAAATAATAGGTACAAGTATGGCTGTGTGGTGTGGAGGCGCAATGGCCCAGTGGTAAGGGCAGCCGACTTGTGATCGGAGAATCGTGGTTTCGATTCCCAGACTGGGCATTGTGTGTGTTTATAGAGCGAAAACGCCTAAAAGCCCCACGAGGCTCCGGTAGGTTCACTGTGTTAAGATTCACTATCAATCAATTTCCTTATTGAGAAGAAACAAACAGTCAACAGCTTTAACGTCTCAGGAATCTTTAATGCCCTAACCAAAAGTAACAACCCCTTACAATCACCAAACATCTCCACAACTTAACACTGTCCAAGTTAACCCTCTTCACCTATACAAAGCGTCCAATGGACAGTGGGGGGGGGGGCGTTTGCTAGTATATATATATATATATATATATATATTTAATAGGACATCTAACCCGCTAGAAAGAGCAGCAAAAAAACTCTATACCACAAAAATAGGGATAATTTCGAAAGAGAATGAAAAATAAAAACATTTTTACCAGTCTATACTCTGTACCATGGTTTCAAGCTATTTAGCAAGATAAAAATATATCTAACTCGGGAGCTTTCGTCAGCAGAGTGCCGGATTAGCGTGTAAACACGAGCCAAGGAAAGAACCTGACTCTAGTTTACATGCTTAATTTCTCAAAAATTAACCACGCATGTGCGCATTAACTAATCGGCAGTAAATGTAAAATAAATGCCGGTTTTCTTTCAGAAATTAGCCAAAAAATATAATATCATTATTAATCATAGGGCAGCAAAAGAAATTTTAGAAATTTAATTTACCACCAGCGGGTTAGATGTCCTATTATAGGCATCTCTATATTTTAAATGAATAATATATATGTAGTCTATTGACTAATTTTTTATTCTCGCTGGACCACTGGTGGTAAATTAAATTTCTAAAATTTCTTTTGCTGCCCTATGATTAATAATGATATATATATATATATATATATATACATATATATATATATATATATATATACATATATATATATATATATATATATATATATATATATATATGACAGGCTTCCTTCAGTTTCCGTCTGCCCAATCCACTCACAAGGCTTTGGTCGGCCATAGGTAATATTAGAAGACACTCGCTCAAGAAACCATGCAGCGGGACTGAACCCAGAACCATGTGGCTGGGAAGCAAGCTTCTTACCACATACCGACACCTGCACCTGTTATTTTAACAATCATGATGACTTTCTACACAGAGAGAGAGAGAAGTGATGACAATTATGATAGCATTCTGTAGAGAATTAAAAATGGAAAACAAAAAAAACGAAGTCACCTGTAGATTAAATCATTAAATCGTGTTGGTTGTGGTTGTGGTGTTGATGTTAGTGACAGGTATTTAACTATTTAATGCACAGGTGACCTCTTAACTTTTTAATTCTTTACAGAATGTTCTTGTTATTGTTAATAATGTCTTTTAGAATGTCATCACTATTGTTAAAGTAATAAAGATGCTGCTGGTGGTGTTGGTGGTGGTGGTGATTGCAGTAGTGATGATGATGATGTTGTTGATGTTGTTAATCTACAGGTGATTCTAATCCTCTATAGAATGTCATTATTGTCAAAGTAATAAAGGTGATAATGATGCAGAGACAGGTAGTTATTAGATATCGCTCTAACACTACAAGAAATTTTAAAGAAAAATTATTTCTCTTTAGAATATTCTTTATCACTGTTAAAGAGATGATCTACAGATTACCCCCCCCCCTCCACACACGTGTGTTTGTCTTCTGTCACTAATTGAAAACTGGTGTTGGTTTGATTATGTCCCTGTAACACTAGTGATTTGGCAAAAGAGACTGATCGATTATGTATCAGACTTGCAAAATTCACTCACAAGGCTTTGGTTGGCCTGAGGCTATAACAGAAGACACTTGCTCAAGGGGGCAACACAGTGGGACTGAACCCAGAGCCATGTGGTTGAGAAGTAAGCTTCTTACCACATAGTGTGTGTTTGTGTTTGTCCCCTGCCAACACTTGACAACCGGTGTTGGTGTGTTTACGTCTCTGTAACTTAGTGGTTCAGCAAAAGAGACTGACAGAACAAATACCATGTTTTAAAAAAATAATTACTAGGGTTGATACATTCGACTAAAGATTAAAGCTATTGGCTAACGAACACCTTGGTAAACTGTGTAGAACAGATGGGATAGTTATGGTTGGAGAGCCTTTGCTTATATTTGTTCACTATCAGAGCTGCCTTGGGTTAAACAGCAGCTAGTAAGAATCATGATAGGGATGGTGGTAGCTGTTGTTGATGTTGCTGTTGCACAGATAATGTTTAATTCCCTATAGATTTTCGAGCGAGATCGTTGCCAGTGCCCCTGGACTGGCTTGTGCGGGTGGCACATAAAAGACACCATTTCGAGCGTGGCCGTTTTCGTGCGGGTGACACGTAAAAGCACCCACTACACTCTCTGAGTGGTTGGCGTTAGGAAGGGCATCCAGCTGTAGAAACTCTGCCAAATCAGACTGGAGCCTGGTGTTGCCATCCGGTTTCACCAGTCCTCAGTCAAATCGTCCAACCCATGCTAGCATGGAAAGCGGACGTTAAACGATGATGATGATGATGATGATAGAGTTTCTAACATTGTCATCGTTAAAGTAAAACAACAACAACAACAAAAATGTTAGTGATTACAACAATCATTACGGTGATGATGACGATGATGATGCTGATGAGTTGATGTTATTGTTCGTTAAGGAGCTAATTGATGTTTTCAATCAAGCAACAATGACAAAGGAAGATAGAAGAGGCAACATGAAAGCTAATTACTTTGGAACAAATTGTCTGGGGACAAAACTGGGACATATAAACTCACATAAATACACACACACACACACAGATACATACATATATACATACATTATATTATTATTATTATTATTATTATTATGACACTAAGACAGCGAGCTGGCAGAAACGTTAGCATGCCGAGCGAAATGCTTAGCGGTATTTCGTCTGTCTTTATGTTCTGAGTTCAAATTCTGCTGAGGTCGACTTTGCCTTTCATCCTTTCAGGGTTGATAAATCAAGTACTAGTTACATACTGGGGTTGATCTAATCGACTGCCCCCACCTCCCTCAAAATTTCAGGCCTTGTGCCTAGTGTAGAAAAGATTATTATTACGGCACTCCATCGGTTATGACGACAAGGGTTCCAGTTGATCCGATCAACGGAACAGCCTGCTCGTGAAATTAACGTGCAAGTGGCTGAGCACTCCACAGACACGTCTACCCTTAACGTAGTTCTTGGGGGAGATCCAGCATGACACAGAGTGTGACGAGGCTGGCACTTTGAAACACAGGTACAACAGAAACAGGAAGAAAGAGTGAGAGAAAGTTGTGGTGAAAGAGTACACCAGGGTTTGCCACCACCCTCTGCCAGAGCCTCGTGGAGCTTTAGGTGTTTTCGCTCAATAAACACTCACAACGCCCGGTCTGGGAATTGAAACCGTGATCCTATGAATGCGAGTCCACTGCCCTAACCACTGGGCTATTGCGCTTCCAACATACATACATACATACATGATGACTGTCAACTTGTAGACAAGTATGACTTATCATAGACAAAGCAATACTTGTGTGCACAACACGTCATAGACCCTCTCCACCCTTTTGACCATGATTCAGAGGTAAGCCAGAATAAAATATCTGGTGCTGATATGGGTCATGGGCTCAGGAATGTGGGAGTGCTATGATCACAAGCAAAAGCTCTCAAATGTACACAACCGGATTTATATCAAAGTGACTACCCAGAGACCTGCTTTAACAAAAGCTGAAGAGATCCTCACTCTCAGTGGTCTTCTAGAATGCTAGGCACTAACCTAGAATTTCTGAGACCCCCCCCCCCCACTCATGCTACTACTTGATAGTTGTTGAACCTATACTGGGTTCACCTGTCCTTTTGACTTGTTTTTGGTGATTTTCCTCATTCCTCATCAGGCTTAGCCTGGTGGGGGTGCCAGCTAGTTGCTAACAACCTAATCATGCAACAGGTTGCACTGGTTCCCATGCTGCCTGTAGTTCACATGAGGAACCTCACAAGTGACCTGACATACATACATACATACATACATACATATGCATGCAAGTGCACATATATATGTACATATATACTTACAAACATGCATACTCGCTTACATATTCATACACATATATCATTCTAAATTTTTCATTTTCATTCCATTAATGTAATTGTCCAGCCTGCATTGCTTCTTTTTTTTCTGTGTAAGGCCGTCATGGCCAATGAAATGAAACCAAGTCGTTTGCTTACCAACCACATGGCTCTGGGTTCAGTCCCACTGCATGGCATCTTGGGCAAGTGTCTTCTGCTATAACCTCAGGCCGACTAGAGCCTTGTGAGTGGATTTGGTAGACGGAAACTGAAAGAAGCCCATCGTATGTATGTATATATATATATATATATATATATGTGTGTGTATGTTTGTGTGTCTGTGTTTGTCCCCTTGCCATCACGCGACAGCCGATGCTGGTGTGTTTACGTCCCCCGTAACTTAGCGGTTTGGCAAAAGAGACTGATAGAATAAGTACTAGGCTTACAAAGAATAAGTCCTTGGGTCAATTTGTTTGGTTAAAAGGCAGTGCTCCAGCATGGCTGCAGTCAAATGACTGAAACAAATAAAAGAGTATATGTATGTATGTGTGTGTCTCTCTATATATATATATACATGTGCGTGTGTGTGTATATATATATGTGTGTGTGTGTGTGTATATATATGTGTGTGTGTGTGTGTGTGTGTGTGTATATATATGTGTGTGTGTGTGTGTGTGTGTGTGTATGTGTTATTTAATACACTGCTGCTGCACCTTACAAGCTACATGTATGCACACATGAATAAGGAGTTTATCAATGATAAAATTACATTGTCTTCCTCTGATTAGCTTCGACTGTAACTGTGGGAAGCTTTTTGTATGAGTTTATAGGGAAGTGAGTGTGAGTTTCGGGTGGAGGGACTTATGGTGCAATGAATGGGAAAGGAAAAGAAAAGGGGCTCTAGAGATGTAGAAGCAGGGATATGCAGATTGACAAGACAAATGATAAGAAAAGATGAAAGCGGAAGGAAGAGGGAAAGAAAGGAAAGAAGGAAGAAAGAAGAAGAAACCAGAAAGAAGAAACCAGAATAATTACTCGGTTCTTATTGCTGTATCATGCCACGACAATAACAGACAACCACAATTGTAACAATGAAAATAAAGGTTTCTTTTGACTGGAAACAATGTTAATGTTTCTAAGGGGATTAGGGCAGCGAGCTGGTAGAATCGTTTGCAAGCTGGGTGAAATACTTAGTGGTATTTCGTCCGCTGCTACGTTCTGAGTTCAAATTCTGCTGAGGTTGACTTTGCCCGTTCACCCATTCGGGGTCGATGAAATAAGTACCAGTTGAGCACTGGGGTTGATGTAATCGACTTGCCCCTTCTTCTGAACTTGTTGGCCTTGCGCTAGAATTTGAAACCATTATTACTTCGAGAATAAAGATGGTGAGCTGGCAGAATCGGTAGCATGCCAAGCAAAATCTGGGGACACGTTACGTAAAGAAATACAACAAAGGTACACACACACATGGACCCCCCCCACACACAATTAGAGGATGTGTAAAATTCAAGAAGGGATGGTTTCACCCCTTATAACCTAAACTATGTTTATTTACTCTTTACTCTCTTTACTTGTTTCAGTCATTCGACTGTGGCCATGCTGGAGCACCGCCTTTTGGTCGAGCAAATCGACCCCCAGGACTTATTCTTTGTAAGCTTAGTACTTATTCTATCAGGGGTCTTTTGCCGAACCGCTATGTTACGGAGACGTAAACACACCAGCATCGGTTGTCAAGCGATGTTGGGGTGGGGGGGACAAACACAGACACACAACCATATACACACACACACACATATATACGACGGGGCTTCTCTCAGTTTCTGTCTACCAAATCCACTCTTGGTCCAAGACTATTTTAGAAGACACTTGTCCAAGTTCAGTGTCCATTTATAACGAGAGGCAAGGTTCTGGATATCGGTTGAATATCGCCCTTCTCCCATTAATTTCTTATTCTTCGTGTTGCTTAGGCTCCAACTGAACCTGGAACTATGGGGTTGAAAAGCAAACTTCTTACTACCCAGCCACACCTGAAGCTGCAGCTATGTCGATATCATTTGTCACTTATTAGAAGAAGGCATTTAATCCTCACCATTCCCAGTGATGTGTTTAGACACCTTCTCTTACATGACAGATTCAAACAGCAATCTATTCAGATGAGAATCATTGAGGTAGATTTTCTACACTTGGATACTGCTTCCAACAAGAGAAGACTATTTATTTGGTGGTAAAAACCATAAATGAATATAACAATGAAACACTCTCCACCTGCTCTCTTCTTTCCCTGCTGTTCCTCGTTCCCCACTCCCCTTGTTAGAATTACTTAGAATATACCTATGACATTTAAATTGGTGAAAGTATGTTATGTAGGAGGCCCATGTCTTATTGATGTATTTTGTTTATATCCGGAACCTGTTCTGTGAATCCTGTATCACTGTATGTTTTGTATTTCAGGTCCATGGAATCATACGACGGGCCAGCACTTTTAATACCCACAGGATCGAACATTTGTATGCTGATCCGAAGACCCACCGTGAAGGATGTGAGAAACCCTTTAATCTCTATTAGCTTTTCAGTTATATGAGGGTTGTGTGTGATTGATAATGTTTACATGATCAGTGCTGCTTTTAATTCATAATCGACTTTAATCTTACACACACAGACACACACACACGCACATATTGGGCTGGTGCATAATTATTGTGGCTTTTTTTTTGCAACAAATTTTATTCAACAAAAACAATAACAACATGTAGCCAAAACATCTTTAAATGATTATTCTGGAGAATATTCACCATCTACTTCAATTACTGCTTCCCATTTGCTTGGCAGACGGTTAAAACCATCATTTAAAGATGTTTTTGTTAAATATTGTTATTGTTTTTGCTGAATATAATTTGTTGAAAAATAAGCCACAATAATCATGCACCAACCCAATATGTATGTATATGTGCATGTGCGTGTGTGAAAGATAACTGTAAATTTATATAACTATATTTTCATTCAGAACATATTTTATGAACCAAAATAAATGTTAGACTCTACACGTTTTTGCCAACAAATCTATTTATTCTGCAAACACAAGGAATTCTTTGATGGTATCTTAAGCTACTGCTTGAACTCTAACCCTAACATTCTGTAGTAGAAAGTTATGGAGGATGCTTGCAAACTGACTATTGTCCGTAGGTAGTTAGCATATATATATATATGTATCTTTTAGTATTTTTCTTACTTGTTTCATAAGACTGTAGTCAAACAAATCTTCCCTAGTGCTTTTTTCTTTTTTTTGTTTCTTTTGAAATCTGGTACTTATTCTTCTGGTCTCCTTTTATCGAACTGCTAAGTTACAGGATTGTAAACAAACCAACACCGGTTATCAGGAGGTGGAGGGCAAACATGCACATATATTTATTATAATGGGCTTCTTTCAGTTTCTGTCTACCAAATCCACTCACGAGATCTTGGTCGGCCCAATACTATATTAGAGGACACTTGCCCAAGGTGCCACGCAGTGGGACTGAACCCAGAACCATGCGGTTAGGAAGCAAGCATCTTACCACATAGCTTTTGTTTCTCTCTCCCTATATATGTCCAGTTTGAAAATTTTTCAGTTAAATAAATCAACTCCAGTACTTATTGTCTTTTATATATTTATATATATATATATATATATATATATACAAAAATAAGAGGAATGACCAGCAAAAGTGGACTCCTATATGCTAGAAATAGATGCCGAATCATCTAACCACGAAAAAATATGTTCTCAGTAAATATATATATATATGTGTATGTATGTATATATACATGAATTTATATCCATCTTTTCTAATGTGGGTGTGCTTGAAAAGTGTAATATCATTTCTAAATATGTAAATCATTTATACGATATTACATATCTGAAATAATCAATTCAATATTATCAATGATAATTTCCTTTCTTCCAATTTTTCTTTCTTATCCTCAATTGGCACTCAAAGCAACACGTTTACTATAGTCAAAGGGAAATAACTCTTGGAGAATTAAACCAACATAAGGGAAATAACTAATGATTGTTTTTTTTTTTTGCAATCGGCTGATTCGCAACTGTGACCTGATGTTTATACAGAGAGAGTGGGGGGCGCTAACTTTTATTGAAGAGGCAACGTTCCTTAGTCACATTGTTCGGAACTCGCAATTTCTTGTCCATATTTTGATTCACACACACACACGTGTGTGTGTGTGTGTGTGTGTGTGTGTGTGTGTGTGTGCAACATATCCAAGTTTATAATTGCGTACGTGTTCGTGTAACACAAACATACTTATTGTGTGTATGTCTCTCTGTCTCTCTCTTTGTGTCTGTCTCTCTCTTTGTGTCTGCCTCCCACCACTACCACCACCACCACTTGACAACCGATGTTGGTGTGCTTACGTGCCCGTAACTTAGCAGCTTGGCAAAAGAGATCAATAAAGCATCAGGAATATATATATATATATATATATATATATATATATATATAGTTTATTAATAAGGGTAGAAATTGATATTAATCAATTAAAACCAGTGGTCTAGCATATTAAAAAAAAATCCGAAGATTAAAATTATATTACATACAAAAATAAGAGGACTCCTATATGCTAGAAATAGATGCCGAATCATCTAACCACGAAAATATGTTCTCAGTAAAAAATTAGCGACACAACAGACTTTAAAGGGGGGAAGACAAATGAAAAAATACTAAATAAAAAACAAAAAAAGAAAACGATTAACCTACGTACCATGGTTTCACCTGTTAAAATTTACATAAGTAAATACCTGCAGGATCATCAGCGTAGTCTGTCAATTTAAAAATATAATTTATTTTTAAATCGACAGACTAATAACACAATCTGTATCACATCCTCACGTTGTTGTTTTTGTTGTTCTTTTGTCTTTTTCCTTTTTTTTGAACCTATATATATATATATATATATGTATGTGTATGTATATCATCATTGTTTAACGTCCGCCTTCCATGCTAGCATGGGTTATATATATCTGTTTATATTTGTGTGTGAATTTAGTTGAAATTGTGTATCTGTTTGGATATATTTTGTTTTAAAGTAAGCAATTTTGTTTTTTTCCTCTTTTGAAGCCTCCAAAAATGCAGGTAGGTATTGCTTTCAAAACGAAAACAATGGTATTACTGGCAAAGGTCATCATTTTCATAACAGACTCATTGACACTTGTTACTCAGCGGAAGTTGCCCAAAAGCTGATTCTCAGAAGAAGCTATGGACAATAAGTTTTTCTCAGAAGGCTCTTAATTGTCAACATTCCACTGAAGACACTCGACAGAAAGAATTCTAAAACAAATTGCTTGACAGAAGACACTCGGAAGATGAAACCTGAATATAGCTGCTGGATAGAAAATATTCCATGACTGATCCTCCCTTTCTGATAAGTTACACTTGACAGAGTTACTCTTAACAAAGTTGATCAGTAACTCATGCCTGACAACCTACATTCAATAAATGAGATGTGAATATTGATATGTGTCCCCTGCTCTGCCACCACAACTCCCTTCTTATTTGCTCCCTCTCTGCAGCTTCTTGGTATAGTGAAGATATACCCTGATACATTATCTCCACTGTCCTTTCTCCCTTCTTTCTTGGTGAGCGTACCCAGGTACCTCCTCTGCAATAAGATAAATTTTCCTGTCCCCCTTTAACCTCTCTACTTGTGGCGCAATGTCAATACTGCCCTCAACTCTGTGAAGAGGGGGTCTTGTCTTGTGTGTTATGAAAAAAAGCACCCACTACACTCTGTAATGTGACTGACGTTAAGGAGGGGCATCCAACCATAGAAACTCTTATTAAAGCAGACGATGGAAACCAACACAGCCCTCAGCCTAATCTGATTCTTTTGAATCCTCCAACCCATGACAGCATAGAACACAGACTTTAAACAGTGATGTTGATGACGAAGCTTGACAATCGCTACCTGACATAAGACATTAGGAGTTAACACTTGTTAGATGACATTAAACTGATGTAATTTTGAGAGAACTCCTCTTTACATTAACAACTTTGTGCTACGATGTTTAGTCTTCATCTCATAATTTCATTTCTCCATCAGCTGGTTAAATGTCTGGGATAAATTATTGTTAATTCATTATCATCATCATCATCATCATTGTAATTAAATTATAAATTTTAAAGCTGAAACATTTTTCAGTATTTTTCATCCAGAAACTTGTATCATTTTGGCCTGATCTCCAATTGTCAAATGTCTTATTCCTGGATTTGTACATGGTACCAGATTGGCTTCGAATTAAAATGTATTATTTCTTGAGGATACTAACATTTTCACACAAGCCTACAGGCTTGTGAATAAATAAAAAGGTAAAGAAAATGTTATTACCATCTTATGGCTTAGAAATAAAAGTTGCTGGTCTGAAAGCACATGAAAGTCAATGAGGTTATAAAAACCACCAAAGAGAAGATTTATAGTTGGGCTGGCCACATCGAGTGGCTGAAAGACAACAGATGGACAATCGGGGTGACAAAATGGATGTCAAGAAAATGGACAACATCGAGAGGTCAACCGATGGCAGGATGGTGAGACGATCTCACCTGCTATTTGGAACCTCCATGGCCAGAGACAGATGGTGGTGGAGGGGATCCAGGGAGGTGTTCCTCCTTCAGCAGCAATGAAGCCCTGGATATTAGGTATTGGATTGGTCAGATCCTATCAAGTACTATATGCACTTCCTGGAATAAGGCATCTGATGATGACTGGTGAGCAAGTTGATAGAAATATAAGCACTGATTGGGATACTGAAGCAGTATTCATCTCTGATGATGAAGTTAATTTTTTTTTGGTGGGAAAATGACAATTTGTTTGGTATCTGTTTCAGTCTACTGGGTTAATTACATATTAACTCATTATCAGGCGATATTGTGTTGGACTAACTGGCTGCTTCTGGACATATTACTTATTTTTAACTGTTTTGTTTTTTTTGTTTTGCGTTGGGGACGATGCTTGGTTATAGTGAATAGAATGTACAGACGTTCTCTTTCTGAAGTTCTGTTCACATGCACGTGTGTGTGTGTGTGTGTGAGAAAGAGAGAGAGAAGAGCATCTGCATATGTATTTATGTGATATATGTGTGTGTGTATGTATGTGCATGCATGCGTGTGTGTGCACCTCGCAGCAACTTCATTCTAATTTTTTATTTTAAACATTTGTGTGTGCATATAATATATGTATATGTTTTTGCATATGTATACATTAACCAAGCTTAACATGCAGGTACCTCTCCCCCAGCTTCAGCATATGCTTCCACGACCACCACCACTGCCACGCACTGCCATCCTCATATGCCTACCATGTCTCTGGACTTTTCTTTTGATCTTTGTAGTAATTGCAACAGGTTTTGTGTCAGTTTATTTTGATTACAATAGCCAAGCCTTGCGAATGGATTTGGTAGATGGAAACTGAAAGAAGCCCATTGCATCGCATATCTGTGTGTGTGTGTGAGCATGCATACGCATGCATGTGTGTGTATTCCATGTTTAGACACTATGCGATGGTTGTAAACAAGTGTCATTGTTATACAAGTGGGGTTGTTCATTTCTAGTGTTCTGTTGAAAATGTGTTGGGCCTTGGGAAAATATTACGTTGCTTGGAAACAGATAAAGGCTGGTGACAGAAAGGGCATCCAGCATCTGCCTCATCAGATTCTGTCAAATCCATGCAACCATGGAAAAGTGGGCATTAAATGGTGACAATGCTGTGTGTGTGTGTGTGTGTGTGTGTGTGTGTTTTATTGTTTTGCATCCATGTTTCCATGCTTGAATGAGACAGATGGATTTTATGTGCATAATGCAGTCCTAGATACATTTTTCCATGGCTGCATGGACTGACTGGAATTTGCTGAGGCAGATTTTCTGCAGCCAGATACTTTTCCTGTCATCAACCCTTACCGATTGCCAAACAAGCTGATATTTACCCTTGGCCAAACGTGTTTTATCATTGAAGACTAAAAGGAAACAACATAGCTTGTGTGACAGGGATGTTCTATAGCCATTGTGTAATGTTATGACAAGGGTACATGCACCCACGCACAGCATACACACACATGTGCGCACGCACACAACATACACAAACACACATGCATGCACTTGCACACATGCACACACAAATGCATCCATGCATGCACACATGCACGCATACATATATAGTGGTTAGGGCATTGCACTCACGAACGGGGGATCATAGTTTCAATTCCTAGACTGGGTGGTGCATTGTGTTCTTCAGCAAAAAACTTCATCTCATGTTGCTTAGCCATCACTTTGACACCTGAGATGTGGTACACAGTGCACCTGTTCAGGTAACATTGATTTGATGGAAGTTGGTGATCTAATGTATGGCACATGCATTTGATCACTATAAATAAATCATTTGTGCAGGTCGTTTGGCAAAAGCTGAATGCCCATATGTTGTCTTTGATGGGAGAGTCCATGATCACATATATATCTATATTACATTATAATTCAGATTGAATCTTGCTTGCTTGCAATGTTACTCAGCCAAACTAGCACATGACTGGAAGATACTATGAATTAAGTTTCCCCTGAAATGTAAATATGAATGGAATGAAACAAATTTTGTGTAAATTGGATAAGTGGTTGTTGAGATATTAGGAGTTTTCGGGGTATAGATACCCAAAATGGAGCATAATGGGAAAAGTCTCCGAGATTAACTTAATCCTGGAAGGGAAGTAGCTGTTATCTTTTGATTAGACACAGTGAATTGACAACGAAAAATACGTTTTTTTTTTTGTTTTTTTTTTTACAGTAAATGTTTCTATATTCGCTCTTGTTAAACACAATATTTTAATTATTTAGAAATATTTTTAAGTGAATGTGATTTCAAAAATGTAAGTTGTTTGTATAGTAAGTATTTATATTTTAGCTTTCTTTAAACAGACAATATTTTAATATTTTTTTAAAAATTATTTTCAAGTGAATACCATTACAAAAATTTTTTTGGCATATTTGAAAAATATTTTAAAGTGAAATAACTTTAAAAATATGGTAAATATTTCGTAAAAGACTTGTTTGTAACCTCGGTGTGAAATAATGTTTTTCCATAGGTTTTTTCAAGTGCATTCAATGTATCTCACCTCCAAAGATTTTGGCTGCTATTTCTAGCAGTTGTCAACAGGGTGGTGTGAATCAATCATAAGAGTCGAGCGATTTGGCGGAAACGTTAGCACGCCGGGCGAAATGCTTAGTGGTATTTCATCTGCTGTTACGTTCTGAGTTCAAATTCCGCCGAGGTCGACTTTGCCTTTCATCCATTCGGGGTCGATAAATTAAATACCAGTTGTGCACTGGGGTCGATGTAATCGACTTAATCCCTTTGTCTGTCCTTATTTGTCCCCTCTATGTTTAACCCCTTGTGGGCAATAAAGAATTAAGAAACATTAGGACGCTGGGCGAAATGCTTAGCGGTATTTCATCTGTCTTAACGTTCTGAGTTCAAATTCTGCAGAGGTCGACTTTGCCTTTCATCCTTTCGGGGTTGATAAATTAAGTACCAGTTATGCACTGGGGTCGATGTAATCGCCTTAATCTCTTTGTCTGTCCTTGTTTGTCCCCTTGTGGTCAATAAAGAAATAAGAGTTGAGTCACTCACTCACTCATACTCTTGCTTGACAGAGCTGGTGGGGGTGGGGTGGCAGGGTCATCTCAGGTTAATGATCCCTGAGGCATCATCGTGCATAGAGCTGAAGTGGTCCACCAGTCCTCCCATCGTTGGTGGTCCTGTGCCAGCCCTAGCCCCAGCCCCACTGCACCCTCCAAAATGACTTTTGAGCCTCCGGAGGTGAATAAGGGTAATAAATGTAGAAGAGATGAGGGAACTTGGGTAAGCCTGAGGAGCGGAGGACTTTGTTGTCTGATGCTTTTGTTGTTGTTGTTATTTTTGTTGTTTATTGTGATGTTTGGTCTTTCGGCAGCTATGCATCTCCACTATGGAGACATGACTGACAGCACTAACCTTGTGAAGATTGTGAGCGATGTGCAACCTACTGAGATATACAACCTTGCTGCACAGAGTCATGTGAAGGTAAGAAGATGACGAAGCTGATTTTTTTTTTTTGGTGTGGGGGGGGGTTCTTACCATTTATTTCTCTCTGTCTCTCTTTGGTACATACACAAACATATTCAGACACCTTTATACACAAATCGTCCACCAAAACAGAATTGGTGCTAGTGCTGGTGCCACATAAAAAAAGCAATTGTGTTGGTGCCACGTTAAAAGCATTGGTGCTGCTGTTTCTTCCTCATAAAGAAAAAGCATCCAGTTAACACTCTGTGGAGTGGTTGGCATTTGGAAGGGCATCCGGCTGTAGAAGCTCTGCCAGAAAAAGACAATGGAGCCTAGTGTGGTCCCTGGCCATACCAGCTCTGGCCAAACCATCCAAGCTATGCCAGCATGGAAAACGGACTTTAAGTGATGATCACATACACACACATGTGCACACACACACGTGCACACATGCACACACACACACACGTGCACACATGCACACACACACACACACATACACCACCTCTCATATTCCACCTGTCATCCTCTTTCCCTGCAATCTTTGTTGTCTGGTGGCCATGTGAAGGTAAATATTATTACTGTTATATATATATATATATATATATATATATATTGTGTGTGTGTGTGTATGAGAGAGAGATGAGCATTTATTTGTATTTTCAAAATTCTGAAAAGTACCTTAATGCAATTGATTTCATGATTTTAGGTGTCTTTTGAACTTGGTGAATACACAGCCAATGTAGATGCTGTTGGCACCCTTCGACTACTTGACGCAATCCGTACATGTTCTCTAAGTGACAAAGTGAAATTTTACCAAGCTTCAACCAGTGAATTGTATGGAAAAGTACAAGAGATTCCACAGAAAGAGACCACACCGTTTTACCCTCGTTCACCTTATGGTATGTAAACCTTGTTAGATTTTCCATTCTGCATGTTCCTCTCACTTAACTCTTAGGGTTGATAATATTAACTAAACCCTGCCTGACAAATTTCTGGTCTCTTGCTTATTCAAGAAACAATTATTATATTGTGGCTTCACCTGGAATTTGCATCACCGGTCTGGAACCCCTATCTTGCCCAGGATATTAATCGTCTGGAAACCGTTCAGTGACATGCAACCAAGAGAAGACCCTCCATCAGGCATTTGCCATATTCTGAATGCCTTATTTCCCTGGGTATGGATACATTGAAACTCCGACGTCTGGCAGCTGACTTGGCAGACACCCATAAAATTATTAACCATCTTACTAACAACAACTCTGAGCACCTTTTCAAATTCCACCTGTCTAACACCTGTGGACATGTTTACAAAGTCAGAAAACAGCACACCTCCCATGACTTTCGGAAAACACTTTTTCACGCTAGTTGCTGAAGTATGGAACAAACTACCAGCATCAGTTGTTAGTTGTCGGAGCATTGCATCCTTCAAAACTTCCATGCTTCCTGAGTTTTGCCAATACTACACCTGATTTTCTCCCCGCCATACACATGCAAGCATGTATCTGGCTCATACACTGTTCACTTTCCAGACATTTGTACAATACTGCATATGCTTTATACGCACTTTTGACAAGTTGTAGTGCACCTGAGCACTGTATACAATAATTTATTATTATTATTATTATTATTATTATTATTATATTTGGTAAAATGATAATTTAAGCATTTCCTAAATCTCGCATAAATCTTGTATATTAGACATGTTTGAACATCCCAATGTGACTGAAAGCTTTCGAACATGTCTGCTCAGTCAGAGCTGGCTTGGTGCTAAACAACAGCTATTGCCATATTGGCACAAGCTGGATAACAATGAATATATAACATACAGCAGCTATTATTCTATCTATCATGCTGGGTGTAATGTCAACCCTCGCATTGTATAAAGAACTAGCAGGGTTTATGAAGGACGATGGTCTGAGAATAGACCTGTGTAGTGGGTGTTAACCAGGACAGCCTGGGTAGTCCCTTCTTGAGGTCTTTCAGGTTTTAAGTTCAAACTGGCCAGATCCAGCCTCTCACACCCACCCTATAATGTCATTCTAAGAATAAATAATCACAGCACCAAAATCCTGAAATTATGACATAAAAGATGATTAGTCAAAAACAATATGATTAAATAAGCATTACATTTGACAGAATACTAAAGGGATAGTCTTCAAGTAATCCTTTACAATTTAACCATGCCTTTTTTTTTTTTTTTGATCTTGTGTAATATTTATTTGGTGGTCTTCATTTGACAGGAGCTGCCAAGCTCTATGCCTATTGGATTGTTGTCAACTACCGGGAAGCGTACAACATGTTTGCATGCAATGGTATATTGTTCAACCATGAGAGTCCCAGACGAGGTTTGTTATTTTTCAGTTTTCCTTTTTCAATTATTGTTTTTTTCTTTGTTTATTATCATTTGTATTCTTGGTTAGAGCATCTTCATTATCATCTTCATCATTTTCGTCATCATCGTCTTCGTCATCATCATCTTCGTCATCATCATTGTCATCATTATTTTCGTCATCATCGTCTTCGCTATCATCGTCTTCGTCATCATCGTCTTCGTCATCATCGTCTTCGTCATCATCGTCTTCGTCATCATCGTCATCGCCATCATCATCTTTGTCTTCATTTCCATCATCCTCATCGTCATCATGATCGTTGTCACCTTACATCCACTTTCCCATGCTTGCATGCGTCAGATGGAATTTGCTAAGGCAACACTCACCTGTTTCCAGGTGACATGATATTTCCCCCATGGCCAGACATGGTTTCCATGGAAGACAGAGTGATGCTTGTTTTCTATCATCACATGATGTCTAGACAAGAGTACAAATACACAAACACACAATGTGAAATAGTCTTTATTCTTATACCAGTTTCACTTATTGTCCTGCCGTCCATTATACCGACTGCTCAGTCTGTTATCGTTTAGTAGTCTCTAATGAAATTGCTAAAAGGAAATAAAGGAAAGTTATGTCCCTTGAGAGAGTTACCTCCACTTGCGTTCTTGACAAGTTTTGCCTTTCCACACACACGCAGACACACACACACACACACACACACACACACACACACACACACACACACACACACACACACACACACACACAAATAAAAAGACATACACAAACACATACACATACACAAACAGATAAACACACAAAAACGCACACACAGACACACACCACACACACAGGCACACACCACACACACATAAACACACACAAACGCACTCAGACAGACACATACACCACACACATAAACACACACAAACACACACCACACACATAAACACATTCAAACACACACACATGCAAACACATAAATACACATAAACACACACACACACACCACATACACAAACACACACACGCGCATACACATGCATTCTTATTTCCTACAGATTCTTATGTCTTTTTGTTTTGTTTTCCAATTTTCCAGGTGAAACTTTTGTAACCCGCAAAATAACTCGTGCTGTGGCTAAGATTACCCAGGGGAACCAGGAATTTGTTGAACTTGGTAACCTGGACTCCAAACGTGATTGGGGCCATGCTAAAGATTATGTGGAGGTGAGTGAGTGGTACACTATTTCGTGTGTGTGTGTGTGCGTGTGTGTGTGTGTGAACATTTCTCATGTAGTGTCCTTCTCCAGAACACTTTCTGTTTTTATAAATATTTGTTCGTTCATCGATGTTGTGATTGGTAATCAGTTGACAGAGCTGTTAGATGCAAGATAAATTGCTTCACAGCAATTGTTTTAATTCTCCGTGCTGTGAGTTCAAATCCCGCCAAGGTCAATTTTTGCCTATCATCCTTTCAGGGCTAGAAATAATATGCCAGTCCCATTGTTGATTGATTGATTTCCTCCATCCCTCCCTCCCTTCTTCTTTCTCTCTTTTTATATATTCTATTATTTTGTAAAACTCTTGATGATGGTGGTGCCATGTAGAAAAGCACTGGTGCTAGTGTCACATAGAAAGTACTGGTTCCGCATACAAAACACTGATGCTGGTGCCACATGAAAAATACTGGTGCCATGTAAGAAGCATTGGTGCTGGTGCCACATAAAAAGCACACATGCTGGAGTCACATAGAAAGCACTGATGCTGGTGTCGCATGAAAAAGTGCTGGTGCCACATAAAGCATCCAGTACACTCTGTAAAGTGGTTGGCGTTAGGAAGGGCGTCTAGCTGTAGAAACCAACCCAAAACAGGCTGTAGAACCTGGTGCAGTTCCTGGCCTCGCTAGCTCCTGTCAAACCGTCCAACCCTTGCCAGCAGGGAAAACAGATGTGAAATGATAAAGACAATGATGATGGTGTTAGTATATGCGATTTGAAGGACATCTGGCTGCTTGTTCTAGCAAGGAGAGTGACTATATAAAGTCTTGCTTATTTGTTTGTGTTTTAAACTGTAATTATGTTTCTCTCCTTTCTCTCTCCCACCATTTAAGGCCATGTGGATGATGCTTCAGCAAGAGGAACCTGAAGACTTTGTCATTGCAACAGGGGAGACGCACAGCGTACGTGAATTCTTAGAGGAAGCATTCCATGTTGTTGGAACTGAAATCCAGTAAGTATCACTTTAGAACTTTTAAAGAATCTGTTTAAGAATACACTTTTGCAACTAAGAAGCAGACTGTCTCGTTTTAAGGAATTAATTTTTCTTTTCAGAATTTATTTATCTATTTTGTCAGTATGTGTTTTCATTTCTTTGGCTACCATCTTTGGTTTCTCTTGTAGTGGTTGGCATGCAGTTCTGTAAACAAATGTTTAAGCATGCAAACCCTATTGAGTGTGTGTGTGTGTGTGTTCTGCTTTGTTATAACCATAAATGGTTCTCTGATGAAAATAGCATTAATTTTTTTTTTAGGTTGTTCAATTTTTCTCAACTGATCAATAGATCAATTGAGTAAACCTATCAATAACATACCTATAACGACTACTGGAAAGGTGAGGTGTATATTCCAGGTGTGCTAGGTATGCACTGCACACCCATTGAAACTAGCAAATTCATTATAAATATTAACCTTACTCATTAATTTAATCCCAAATCTTAATGGAAAACTTTTGTTATACCCTTGCTTGAAATTTGGTGGCATTATGTGTGCTGCCACACCCAATACAACAACCACCATACGCCACTGCTGGAAACAGCTGTAAAGCAGATTTGTTCTAATAAAGGAAAAATATGTAATGTCCTTTATTTATACCTTCATCATCATCGTTGTTTAACGTCTGCTTTCCATGCAGGTGGTACTGATCCCCCTCTCCAACCTAGCCCAGATACTGGAAAAATCCAGTGGAGCATTGAAGAAAAGTGGGGAGGATAATGGGGTGGCCCAAAGTGGGCCTATGGATGTAAAAACAACAAAATAATGAGTTTATTAGGTGAAGTTTTATTTGTGAAATATTGTTGTTTTTGAATTTGCTGCAGAAAGTGGTCTGTGCTTGTGGTGGTGATTGGTGGGGTGGGTGAGCGGGTGGAGGCCCCAGGGTGCCAAGGGGGTGACTGCCTGAAAAAGTCTGGGAACCACTGTAGTAAAACATTTAGTCTAGCTTTTTACTGTTTCTATCATTTCAACATCCTTAATAATAATAATAATAATAATAATTTCAATTTTTTTCCCCCCCCACAAGGGCAGCTTGGGGGAGGTGGGGGATGAGCTGATTACGTCGACCCCAGTGTTCAACTGGTACTTGATTTATCGACCCTGAAAGGATGAAAGGCAAAGTCGACCTTGGCGGAACTTGAACTTAGAACGTAGCAATGGACGAAATACCGCTAAGCATTTCATACAGCGTGCTAACGATTCTGCTAGCTCGCTACCTTCTAATAATAATAATAATAATAATAATAATAATCCTTTCTACTAAAGGCAGATGGTCTGAAATTTTTTAGGGGAGGGAACTAGTTGATTACATTGACCCCAGTGTTTCATTGGTATCTAATTCATAGACCCCCAAAAGGATGAAAGGCAGAGTTGACCTCTGCAGAATTTGAACTCAGAATGTAAAGATGGATGAAATGCTTAGCGACATTTCATCCGGCATGTTAACGATTCTAGCTTGCAGATACTAATAATGGATTCTCATTGAGGCACCAGGCAAGCAATTTTTTTAATTTGTAGGGAATGGGATCGTTGATTTAGTAGTTCATTTAATTGACCCCGAAAGGACAAAAGGCAAAGTTGACCGTGGCAAGATTTGAACTCAGAATGTACCAACCTGGAACACATACTGCAAGGTGTTTTATCCAATGCTCTGACTTTTTGCCAATCCACCACCTTCGTCATAGTAACAACAATGGTAATAATCCTTTGATAGTAATAATAACAACAATGATAATAATAAAAAAAGAAAAATGCCACAAAATACATAGAAATCTTTAAGTGTCTGTCGAACTGTTTAACTTCAAAAAAAAAAGTAGGAATGGTTGAAAATACAATTCTGTACTGGAGAAGGCATTTAGCTTGTTAGGTAAACACAAAAATCTAGTTTAGTGATGTTGTTGTTGTTGTTGTTGTTACTACAACTATTAACTCCCTGTTATATTTTTAATCTGCCCCCAATGTTAAAGTGTTTTCCATGAGGTCGCTTCCCTTTGATAAATTTTCAATTTATGGAGGTTAATAAGTAAAATAAGCAAGCTGTTTTGCTTTTCTTTCTTTCGTCTGCCATTACGTTCTGAGTTCAAATTCCGCCGGGGTCGACTTTGCCTTTCATCCTTTCGGGGTCGATAAATTAAGTACCAGTTACGCACTGGGGTCGATATAATCGACTTAATCCCTTTGTCTGTCCTTATTTGCCCCCTCTATGTTTAGCCCATTGTGGCCAATAAAGAAATAAGAAACATAGATACATGCATTATGAGCAGAACATGATGTCTTTATAACATGGTTTATCATCATGTAGTAGATTCCATGTAATGTCATCTTTTTACATGAAAATATCACCAAGGAAATCTTTGGTCTGCCTTTCCTTATGTTTAAAGAAAGGTCTCTCACTCTCTCTGTCCATCATGCTTCCTCTCTCTCTCTCTCTATCACTCTCTGTCCCTGTCTGTTTGTCTCCTTCCCTCCCTCCCTCTCTCTCTCCTTTTGTTGCTGTCTGTCTGTGTGTTATTTGGAAAATCTATGGAAGATGTTTAACTGAAAAAGAAAAAAAAAAAAATGTCCAATCTGCTTTCTTCATCACTGACAGGTGGAACAGCTGTCTTTATGTTTTATTACACACACACACACACACACACACACACACACACACACACACCCTTATGCACCCCCCCCCTTATGCACACACACGTACTTTGTTTCTTATATGGAACTGTAATCTTGTAAACCAATTAAGAAATGTTATTACTTCTGTTATTTATTGTTGTTCTTTTTGTCGTGGTTATTCTTCGTGTTATTATTGCTATTATTACTGCTTCTAATACTATTACTATTATTGTTATTGTTGTTGTAAATGTTATTGTTATTTTCATAACCTCAATCCTTTTGTACAGTTTGTGTATTTTGTGGGTATGTATGCGTGTATGGATATATGTGTCTGAGTGTGGGTGTGAGCACGTGTACACACGAGGGAACAAGCACAAATTACGTGTTGTTTAACAAAATATGATTAATTTTCCGGGGCAGGTTGGGAATTTTTCAAATGTTTTTGAAGTTAAATCTGATTTCCCACCTTTCACAACGATAATGTGGCTGGAGCACACGCACACACACACACATATGCATCTTGACTCTTCTACAAACAAGCATATGTACACATTGATTCTTATACACACACGCATACAAATTCTTATACACACTCACAGACACATTGATTTTTATACACACTGATTCTTATACACAAACACAGACTGATTCTCATGTATACATACACATGTACTCATACACACACATATATATATATATATATATATATATATATATATATATATAAACACACGCACACACTCATGTATGTCAATGCATACAAATACATAATCGAATGTGAACATATACATATTTGAACATAGATGCATAAAAACGAACACACACACATGTGCGCGCTCACACACACACACACACACACTCTCTTTCTCTCTTTCTCTTGCTTTTTCTTTCTTTCCCTCTCATGCCACACACACACATGCTCAGATTCACATAGGCACATACACACTGACTCATTTCAGGAAACATCGACGCACATCTTTGAATGTGTATTACATAAATAAACGTGTGTGTGTGTGTCCTTGTGTATATGCTTATAGATGTATCTGTATGTATGTGTGTATGTGCACTTGTATGTATATATGTATGTGGCTATATGTATGTACATGTGTGTGTGTGTACATGTACATATATATATATATATATATATATATACATGTATGTATATACATATATGTACGTGTGTACGTGTGTGTGTATGTGTACATGTATGTGTACATATATGTATGTGTATATAATGTATGTGTGCATGTGTACATGTATGTACATGTGTGTTAATGTGTGCATATATTCGTGTGTGTGTATGTGTCCATATATGCATGTGTGTACGTGTACATGTATGTATGTACATACATGTGTGTTTGTGTACATGTATGTATGTATATGCACATATATGTATGCATCTGTGTATGTGTACATGCACATATATGTATGCATATATGTAGATGCATATATGTATATATGTATATGCATGCATGTAAAAGTACATGTGTACATGTAAGACTATATGGATGCATATATGTACACACGTATGTGTGTGCGCATGTATGTGTGTGGCATTCCTAAATATGATAATCCATTATAGCCAACAGAGGCTGGTGTCAATATTCCCTCTGTGACCCTTCAAGACCAACATCTCTACCCAGATTATCAGCTGATGTAATCCTCTGGGATCATCCTGTGTTTCATGTTTGCCCTATCTCTCTGATAGCAGACATTTAGATAATTACCAGAAAATGGTTACAGAATTCTACCTTTGGTATAGTTGTTGGCGGCATCTTATCCTAACCCTTCCTCCTGCATATGTCTTTAAAAACAACTTTAAGAATCAGTTTAAGAATCAGATAAAGAAATTTGGAGTTGTTAAAGAAAACAGGGTGTTGGGGTGGCTGCAGTGTGGGAGGTAGTGGAACAGACATTGTTTAGTAAATGGAGTGTGGATGTATATAAACATTTCTATCTATCTGTCTATCTATCTATCTATATCTATCTACATATCTCTGTCTATCTGTCTATCTATCTATCTATCTATCTATCTGTCTACATATGTATGTGTCTGTCTGTCTTTCCGTCCCTCCATCTATGTATGTATGTATGTATGTATCTGTCTAGCTGTCTGTCTATGTGTGTATGTATCTGTCTATCTATCTGTCTATCTATTTGCCTAGCTGTCTGTCTGTCTGTCTGTGTGTCTATCTGTCTATCTATCTGTCTATCTATTTGCCTAGCTGTCTGTCTGTCTGTTTGTCTGTGTGTCTGTCTGTCTATCTATCTGTCTGTCTATCTATCTGTCTGTCTATCTGTCCATGTGAGTGTATGTTTGCATGCATGTGCACACACACACACACACACACGGTACCCATGACCATGTGGTTTTCGGTTCAGTGCTTTCTGTGCAGCACTTTGGGCAAGTGTCTTCTACTACAGCCCTTGGCTAACAAAAACCCCTTTATTTTTGTGAATCAATATGGCAGATGGAAACTACAAAGAAGCCTAATATATATATGTGTTCATGTGTGTGCATACATACATACATGCATGCATGCATGTATGATATCCATGAATCACACAATTTATAAAAAAAAAATTATTTTCAAATGATTTCATGGATGTGTGGTAAGCCTTCTCCACTCTGAGCTTCTGTAAGTAAGTAAGTAAGTAAGTAAGAGAAGAATGAACAATAGTGCCGTGTGTGTTGCTGATTCCATCTTTATCATCAACAGTTTATTTTCTGTTTGTAAATTGTACTTTAAACGTGTTTCTCTCTCTCTCTCTCTGTGCATTTTCAGGTGGGAAGGTAAAGGTGTTGACGAAGTGGGTAAAGATAAGAAAACTGGCAAAGTTCGTGTTAAGATTAATCCTAAATATAACCGTCCAACTGAAGTGGTAAGTTTAGCCCTTTCATAATATAATTATCTGTCTGTCTATCTGTCTGTATGTTTGTGCATAAATCTGTATTTGTTATGTATGTTTGTGTTTGTCTGTCTGTCTGTGTATGTATCTACTTGTCCGTTTCTTTGTATCTGTCTGTATCATCATCATCGTTTAACGTCCGCTTTCCATGCTAAGCATGGGTTGGACGATTTGACTGAGGACTGGTGAAAACAGGATGGCTACACCAGGCTCGAATCTGATTTGGCAGAGTTTCTACAGCTGGATGCCCTTCCTAACGCCAACCACTCTGAGAGTGTAGTGGGTGCTTTTACGTGCCACCGGCACGAAGGCCAGTCAGGTAGTACTGGCAACGGCCACGCTCAAAATGGTGTATTTTATGTGTCTGTATGTCTGTAAATATTGTATTTGTATGAATTGTATTGTATATGTTTTCTTCTGTTTTTAATTTGGTCAAATTTGATTGGCCACCTGCTTGGTAGCAAGGTTGTGAGGGAAAGTATGTTTTGTTCATCATCCTGAAAACTTAACAAGGTGTTACAAATTTCTCTTGTTCTGCATATTGTGATCACTTGTAGTATATGAATTAAGGAGTTGCATTCTCTCCAAAAGAACCCATAACTATACTTTGCTCCAGACAAGTTAGTTCATATCCTATTGTTCCAATAATAATTACCTTCGCCAAGGAAGGAGGTTATGCTTTCAAGGTGTCAGTAGTGGGACTGAACCTGGAACCATGTGGTTGCTAAACAAGCTACTTACCACAGAGCTACTCCTGTGCCTTAAATAATAGTGATGATAATGAGGATGAGGAAACCTTTTTTGGTAGTGTATGTATGTGTGTACGTATTGTGCATGTGTGTGTATATATATATATATATATATATATATATATATCCTTCGACTTCGTCTTTTTTTCCTCTTTCATTTACCCATTTATTTTATTTATTTGTGCTTCAATGAAAGCACACATGTGGTGCGTGTGTGCGTGTACACATGTGCACATGTAAATTCCGATATACGTCAACATAGTAGTGTGTATGTGTGTGTATGGGTGTGTGTTTGTGCACTTGCAGTGTATTAGTTGCATATTTATATTTGTATGTTTAAACATTGTTTAATTTAACCCTCAGCCTTCTCCCTTTCACCTTAATACTTCCAGTATGATCTCTCTCTCTTTATATATATATATATATATATATACACACCATACACTCACATTTATGTGTTGCCAATTTATTTATCTGCCACAGTTGCTTTCTGTTGGACTAAATTGAAAGAAATTTGGCAGTTTATTTACACATAAATGACATCTATGTATACAACATGTATGTGTGTGTGTAGGTGTCTGTGTGTAAGTGCATATTTTTTTTGTGTGTGTGTGTGTGTGTGTGTGTGTGTGTATATATATGCATGTGTGTGTGTCCGTATGAGTATTTGTATGTGTTTGATACGAATCTTTCAGTTTTTACAGTTCATCTCACATTGCTCGTTAAGCACTGTCAAAGGCATATCTGTATGTGTATGTGTTTATGTAGATATGTGTGTATGTATAGGTGTCTTTATCTGAATGTGTGTGTGTGTGTGTGTGTGTATGAATGTGTCTGTCTGTCTGTTTGTATGTATGTGTGTGTGTGTATATATATATATATATATATATATATATATACATATATATATGTATGTATACTCTCATTCATGTGTATTTGTGTGTATTGAGAATAAGATGGATGAATAGATAGATAAACGGACAAATTCACTCATTCCAGGTATGGATTGAAAGATAGAAAAACAGAGATTAAGAAAGTGTGGGTAGAAGATAGATAGATAGAGAGAAAGAGAGAAGCCCCTCCCTCATCCTGTTGTATAAAAAAATTATTTCAGTTATCCCCTCTCTTTCCCTTTTTTTCTCTTTCTCTCTCACTTTCCACCTCCCACACCATACTTTCCACTCTCTCCATCCACCTACCTTCTTCCTATCCCTGATGTTACCCCCTGTTAACTCCAAAATATATTCTACCCCCACCTCTTTCCACCACCACCACCTCACCTCCAATGCTCAAATTATTTTTGCTCCATTATCCTCTTTACCTTTCCCCGTACCCCTGCCCTACTGTAGCTCCATGCCTTACTGCCCCCCCCCTCACACACACTTGCATGCTGACCCTTGTATTCCACCTACCAAATAGACACCAGATGTACCCTATCTTTAAACCAAAAGCTAGCACATATTTCCTGCAGATTAATGCAATTTAACTTGGGGCTGCTGTTGACGTTATCACTTCCGTGTGTCCTTCTCCATGTTATGTGCAGATTTATATGAAATACAAGTGCTGCTACTATTACTACTACTGCTACTGTTGTTGTAGTAGTTTAGCTCTCGGTCAGTCTTTACTGAGCAGATCTATGCAGAAGCATGTTCCTTTTCAAAGAAAAAAAAAGATTAATAATAAAGTATGTTTTATGACTCCCATCATCTTCCTACATGTGAGACTACATTATACAAAGTGCTATTCCTGTTTTAAGACCAAAGGATGTGATTTGAGAGGGATTTGGTCTACTAATTCCAGTAAGAGATAAATATCATTTAATCCACACTGTTATTGTAGTTCTTATTTTAATACAGTATATCGTCACCATCGTTATCGTCTAACGTCTGCTTTCCATGCTGGCATGGGTTGGATGGTTTGACTGAGGGCTGGCAAACCAGGAGGCTGCACCAGGCTCCAATCTGATCTGGCAGTGTTGCTACAGCTAGATGTCCTTCCTAACGCCAACCACTCCAAGAGTGTAGTGGGCGTATTTTTATGTGCCACTGGCACAGGAGCTAGTCAGGCGGCCCTGGCATCGATCACGTTTGAATAGTGCTTTTTACATACCACTGGTATGAGAGCCAGTCAGGCAGATCTGGCATCGATCACATTTGGATGGTGCTTTTTACGTGCCACCAGCACAGGAGCCAGTCAGGGGGCACTGGCATCGATCATGTTCAAATAGTGCTTTTTACGTGCCTCTGGCACGGGAGTGAGTCAGGAGGCACTGGCATTGACCACGTTCGGATGGTGCTTTTTATTTGTCACCAGGACTGGAGCCAGTCAGGTAGACCTGGCATCGACCATATTCAGATGGTGCATGTACATGTCACTGGCATGGGAGCCAGTCGGGGGGCACTGGCCACAGCTACAATTTTGGTCTTGGTTTTACTTGACTCAACAGGTCTTCTCAAGCATATCATGTCGCTAAATCCACTCACAAAGCTTTGGTCAGCCCGAGGCTATAGTAGAAGACACTTGCCCAAGGTGGCACACAGCAGGTCTGAACCTGGAACCATGTGGTTGAGAAGCAAGCTTCATACCACACAACCACACCGGTGCCATTGACAAACAATATACCAAAAGTTTTTATTCTAGCACTGATATATCAAAAGACTGGTTGGTCATGACTGGAGTGTCTTTAATCATAGCCTTAATCAATCAGGTCTGACTTGGGGTGAAGCAACTACTTCCTGTAACTATTCTGTTACAAATAATTGCAAACACATCTGTTTTGCTTGATTATTAGATTAAAACGAAAATAAAAACCTGTAGTTGTACAGCTCAGGAATGAACCCTGGTCTTTTGTCTCTTCCTCTACAACTCCCTAATATGTCTTTATATACACAAACATTGCAATTTACAGTTATGTTACGTTAGGGCTCCTTTACAAAAGCCCCATTGTCACCAAACTGTTTCAGCCTTAACAAGCAGTACTACTTACGCTGCCATCTGGTGGCTATACATGTAATTATGTATTTCAGACATGACTTAACTGTTTGCCCAGTCAGTCATGAGGCAGCATTTACACATCTGTTAGGCATTCACGGACTATTTGTTTAAGTAAAATTATTATTATTATTATGGTGGTGAGCTGGAGGGCTGTTAGCAGACTGGGCGAAATGATTTTGTGGTGTTTCGACTGTCCATGTCCTGAGTTCAAATTCTGTCAAGGCTGACTTTGCCTTTCATCCTTTCAAGCACTGGAGGGGTTGATGTAACTGACTTATCTCCCCCTCTGAACTTTCAGGCCTTCTGCCTATAATTGAAAGGATTATTAAAGCAGTGATTTGGCAGAAATGTTAACACAGGCGCAGGCGTGGCTGTGTAGTAAGAAGCTTGCTTCCCAACCACATGGTTCTGGGTCCAGTTCTACTGTGTGACACCTTGGGCAAGTATCTTTTACTATAGCCCCAGGTCGACCAAAGCCTTGTGGGTGGATTTGGTAGGCAGAAACTGAAAGAAGCCTGTCATATTTATATACATTTGTGTGTGTTTATTGAGCGAAAACACCTAAAGCTCCACGAGGCCCCGGCAGGGGCTGGTGGCGACCCCTGTTGTACTCTTGTGCCCCAACTTTCTCTCACTCTTTCTTCCTGTTTCTTGAGTAACGCTCTGATGGACTGGCGTCCCATCCAGCTGGTGGGGGGGGGGGGGGGGGAATACATACGCCATAGAAACCAGTAAACCGGGCCTATGAGCCTGTCTAGGCTTGAAAAGGGTGAAAATATATATATATATATATATATATGTACATATATATATATACATATATATATATACATATATATATATACATATATATATATACATATATATATATATATATATATATATATATATATATATATATATATATATATATATATATATATATATATATATATATATATATATATATATATATATATATATATATATATGGTATTGGCTCTTCATTTCTCTGTTACAGAATAGGCTTTCTTCCTGAAGTGACGTTTATATTCTAATTCTACATTGTAATTTTTTATAATTCTTGAATAGGATCTACTTTTGGGAGATTGTTCAAAAGCCAAAGAAAAGTTAAAATGGTCCAGGAAGTATGATTTCAAGGTAAGTCTTCTGAAGCTTTTCATGTTTTTAACTTATTTATGAACTCACACACACATGCCTCTCCTTTCCTGCATTTATAGTTGTGTATATATTTATATGCAAAACATTGTCATTCGCTATGTATGTATGTATGTATGTATATTTGGAGGATGTGCCACTAGCATGGGGATCATTAACTGTGGCCATGCTGGGGCACTGCCTTCAAGAATTTTCAGTCAAAATGAATTGGTCCCAATACTTATTTATTTTAAAGCCTTGTGCTTAACCTATTAGTCTCTTTTGCTGAACTGCTAAGTTGCAGGGATGTAAACACACCAACATTGGTTGTCAAGCAGTAGTGGGGAACAAACATGAAGTCACATGCACACACACACACACAACTGGCGTCTCTTCTCTCTCTCTCTCTCTCTCTCTCTCTCACTCTCTCTCTCTCTCTCTCTCACTCTCTCTCTCTCTCTCTCTCTCACTCTCTCTCTCTCTCTCTCACTCTCTCACTCTCTCTCTCTCACTCTCTCTCTCTTTCTCACTCTCTCTTTCTCTCTCTCTAGATGTTGGTGAGAGAGATGGTGGAATCAGACTTGAAGATGATGAGCTCAAACCCTAATGCGTAAGAGGTAAATATATATATTTTGAGATTCTTTTATTAAACTCATGTTTTTTTTCTTTTTTTTTTTTTTACTATGTTTTCTATTTTTCATTTGTTGACACAGACACACAGACACACATATATAGTTGTATGATTAAGAAGTTTACATGGAGACAGAATCTTAACTTTCATATATATATATATATATATATACATATAGATATATACATATAGATATATACATATAGATATATACATATAGATATATATATATATACATATATATATATATACATATAGATATATACATATATATACATATAGATAGAAATGACAAGACAACAAAAGAATGAAAGAGACCTCGATATTATGTAAATAGAGGAATTCTTTTCGATGGCCCGATAACTGAAGAGATACCAGCGTAGGTTTTTGCCCCAACATTCGAAACTCTGAGTTTTATCATGGCTACCGAATAATTGTCACATATTATATTTACAGACATATACACACACACACACACACACACACACACACATATATATATTCTTTTATTCTTTTACATGGTTCAATCATATGACTGCGACCATGCTGGAGTACCACATTAAAGGGTTTTAGTCGAAGAAATTGACCTCAGGACTTATTCCTTGCAAGCCTAGTACTTATCTGTTGGTCTCGTTTGCTGAACTACTAGGTTACATGGACATAAACACACCAACATCAGTTGCGAAGCAATGGTGGTGGGACAAACACGGACACAATGACACCTGGATAAACACATATGCATATCATCACTTAATGTCCACCTTCCATACTGGCATAGGTATATATATATAATGTACATACATTATATATATGTATGAATGAATGAAACATGGGCTCTTTCAGTTTCAGTCTGCTAAATTCAAGTCCATTACTTTTGCCGGTGTAGGGCTATAAAAGAAGACCCTTACCCAAGGAACTGTAGAACTATGCAATGGGATTGAACCCAAATCCATATGGTCGAGAAGCAAATTTCCTAACCACACACCCACATCCGCATCCTCTATAAACATATATTTTTTTTCTGCTTTTATTAGCTTTTGTTTAATAAACCATTTCTCTTTAAATTCTATATCTTTTCAGCTGGAAATCTGCAGAATCGGTAGAGGTTATTTTAAAATGTTGGGAGCAATGCCTGTAAATGGGCCCTGTTTTTACAGGTCAACATGGTCAAATACTTAAAGAATTATTGGTTACACTGCTGTTAATCTTTAATTTATATATATACATACACACACACACACACACACACACACACACACACACACACACATATATATATATATATATATATATATATATGTGTGTGTTTTTTTCTTACTCTACCTGCAGAATTTTTATTTCTATTTATTTATTTTTTTTCTTAACCCACTCTCCTCGATTTTAATGTGACCATGTCACACTTTGATGACAACAACAGCAACAACAACAACAACAACAGCAACCGTAACAAACAACAGTAATTATTGTGGTAGTATTCTCTGTTAATAGCCAGTGGCTATCAAGTGTCCTTTTATATACTATCTCTCTCTTTTTGATTCTCTTTTCTCTCTCTCTCATCTGTACTACAGGTGTTTTGGTAGGTATAGGTATAAAAGATGGGCAGTATCAGATGGGTTAAAACTTGGTGATTCCTACCTCCTACTACTACTCTACTACCATCATCACCACCACTATTATTACAACACACCTCTCTCCCATAAACCTATGGCACTCTTTTGCATGTACTCCAGCTGCTGTTAAGTGAAGCAAGCTTGATTCTCGGGCACTGCCCCCTCCTATTCCTTCCTCTCCATCTTCACCCCACCCTTTCTTCAGCCTCTTTTCTTCCGGTCACTGGTCGCTCCTGATTGGTTGGCTGTTACATGAATATTTTCAAGTTTTGGTGCTATAAATGGCAGCAGGCTGTTGTGAGCCATTCAATAAGATAGTAGCGTCAATAGGTATCCATTTCAATAGGCTGTGACATCATCTATAGGATCTCTGAATGGTTGTGACATCTATAGGCTTGCCCATATATGGATTAAGGCCCTGATCAGTTGTTTTCATAGACTTTATAAGATCATAATTGTCAATAAGTTTGATTAAAAAAAAATTTTTTTTTCAAAAATTTTATCTAGATTATTTTCCTGTTGGCAACATGTATAGGATCTGTCAATAGGTTTTATTTGTAGATTGCAAAATTAATAGGAGCAATTAATAATAATATCAGCCAATAAGTCTTATTAAACCCTTTACCATTCAAAATTACTCTATCAAGTGTAATGTTTATTTGTTCCCATTGTTTTAATTTTTTTCATTTGTTATCTCCTAGCTTCAAGGTTTTGGTGATGTGATTATGTATTTTTAGAATGACATTGTAGGGTAGGTGTGCAAGACCAGATCTAGCTGGTCTGAAAGTAGAACAACTAGGGTATTTAGGCCAGATATAGCTGGTTTAAATGCTAAAGAATTCAAGAGTTCAAATCCTGCTACGGTCAATTTAACCTTTGATCCTTTTAAAAGTCAATAGAATAAAAGTACCCTGTCAATTGACTATTCCCTGTCCACAAAATTTTCTGCTTAGGTGCCTGTGTAAAAATATCAATTTCATTTAATCTAATGCTATATTTTTTTAGTGAGACTGATTAATTTGGCTTTTTCTAACAAGTAACATAGCTCTTGGCACAGTTTGAGAGAGAAACACATTCACATATCATTCAACTTTGCATGAATTTCCCCCCCACATCCCGTCTTTTTTTTTTTTTTTTTTACATTCCTGAACATCTTGTTTGTGATATTAAACTGATAAGGCAGTGAGTTGGCAGAGTTGTTAGCACACTAGCCAAACTACTTAGCAGCATCCGTGTCTGTCTTTACGTCCCGAGTTCAAATTCGTCCGAGGTCAACTTTGCTTTTCATCCTTTCAGGGTTGATAAAATAAGTAGCAGTTGAGTACTGGGGTTAATGTAATCGATTTAACTCTTCCCTCGAAATTGCTGGACTTGCGCCAAAATTTAAAATCAATATTAAATGGATTGAAACTGTAAATGCTCCCCCCACATTTTCTTGACACAGGTTGCATTTATTTACTTGATTAGTTTGAAATTTTAGAGATTTTAAGAACCTCGCAAGTTTCTGCAATTTCTGTTGCGCTAGAGTCCTTAGGGATATGCATACCTTGGTTTGCTAAACCCTAGTCTACATAATTAATATTCACTAAAACAATGCAGTTCTTATTCTTACATCATCAACACCCTATATTGTAACACCAACAACCCATGCGACTCACTTTCTACACACTTGCTAGCCATTAATACAATACAACATAACCCACACAACTCGTATTCCACACAGTCACTGTTTCCAGCGTTAAACACACATAACACAGAGCAAATACGAAATGCAGGCATCACACCTTCCTTTCTAACAACTTCACATTGCACACATTTCGTTTGACATGCAATGACCCCAAAACGACACCAGAGACAACAAAACAAAATCTCACAATAATACAATACTGATGCAGCGTTGCTCCAGTCTCTGAAAGGCTGCAGATGAGCACCACCTGAATGCTGGTGTGACACTCTCTCTCTGTCTCTGTCTCCCTCTTTGTCTCCCCTTCTCTCTCTTTCTCTCCTATCTCTCTTGCTCCCTCTTCCCCCCCTTTTTCTCTCATACTGCATATGCCACAGGGTTAAAGGGCAGGAAAGTCGAGAGGGTCTCTATGTTTGCAAGTGACTATGCAGGCCCACTAGAGCAACTGATGAAAGCATACCTATCCATGTAACTGCCGGCACTTATCTGTCTGTCCATACACCTGTCCTGTAACCCCACAAGCAGCAGCAGCATTATAGTTTTTCTTTATTTCACCCTTAAGATTTTACTTTAATATTTTGATTCCACGAAGAGGCTCAATCTGAGTTTAACGATATCACTTTGGTGTTGGTGTTGTTGTTGTTGTTGTTGTTGTTCTTGCAGGTGCTCTTGTTGTTGTTGTTGTTGTTATTTTTATTTCTATCGTATTTTATTGCAAAAAACAAAACAAAACTTATCGAATCATTTAACTCTTGTTATCATGTATACAACGTATGTGATATGCAGATTATGAATGTAAGTATTATCGTATGGTTGTGCGTATGCATGTGAATGTGTTTTGTGTGTGTTTGTGTGTGTCTGAGTGACATCCTGGGGCTTTTTTTTTTTTTTTTTTTTTTTTAAATTGGGTTTTGTTCGAATAACAATAGTAAAGCAGTAATAATTGGTGCAAATAATTATAATGTCGGTTTGTACAGAAGCAGTGAATTCATCAATGGAATAGACAGACTCCAGTACTTTTACAGGTACTTAAGCTTTTGACTTCCAGAAGGATCCGTCGAAAAGGAAAAACCAACACACACACACACACACACGCACACGCACACACGCACACGCACGCACACACACACACACACACACACATCTTGTTAGGCATTTAATCCAGCATTTAAGATCAATCCAATGGAGGATCTAAAATTGAGATCTGTGTCGGCATGTCATCACAGTGATCGTCATCATTTTAACGTCTCGTTTTCTTTGCTTGCATGGGTCAGCGTTGATGAGATAAATACCAGTTAAGTATTGAGGTTGATGTAATCCACTTCTCCCCCCCTCTAAAAAATTGCCAGCCTTGTCCCCCCAAATTAGAAAGAATAGTGATATTATTATTATTATTACCATTATTACTAAGATGGCAGTGAGTTGGCTGAGTTGTTAGTGCATTGGACAAAATGTTAACCAGCGTTTTGTCTGTCTTGATGTTCTGAGTTCAAATTCTGTCAAGGTCGATTTTGTTTTTCGACCTTTTAGGGTTCATGAAATAAGTACTAGTCCAGTACAGGGGTTGACCTTGTGCCTGTCGTAGAAAGTATTATTATTATTATTATTAAGGCAGCATGCCGAAAGAACTGTTGCCGCCGAGGTTGACTTTGCCTTTCATCCTTTTGGGGTTGATTAAATAAGTACCAGTTATGCACTGGAGTTGATGTTATCAACTTAATCCCTTCCCCAAATTTGAGGCCTTGTGCTTCCATTAGAAAGAATTATTATTATTATTATTATTAAAACCTGAGCTGGCAGAATCGTTAACACACTGGACGAAATGCTTAATGACATTTCACTGTCCTTATGTTCTGGGTTCAAATTCCACCAAGTTCGACTTTGGCTTTCATCCTGTCAAGGTTGATAAATTAAGTACCAGTTGCATACTAGGTCGATGTGATTGATTGTCCCCCTCCCCACAAAATCCAGGCCTTGTGCCTATAGTAGAAAAGGTTATTATTATTATTATTATTATTATTATTGTGGTAAGTTGGCAGAATTGTTAGCACTCTGGATGAAATGCTTGGCGGCATTTTGTCCATCCTTATGTTCTGAGTTCAAATTCCGCTGAAGTCGACTTTACCTTTTATCCTTTCAGGATCGATGAAATAAGTACCAGTTACACACTGAGGTCAATGTAATCAATTACCCCCCCCCCCCCCCAAAAAAAAATTTCAGGCTTTGTGCCATTAGTAGGAAGGATTATTATTATAATCATTAAATAGCAGCTAGCTATCATGGGGTTGTATGACTATTCTCAGCAAATGAAGTCCCTTGTCAAATATTCATTTCCATTTGAGACCATTTTATTCATGTCCATTGAGAAATAAAATTCCGTGACATTCAGAGAAAGGCATGAATGTCACAGAATCTTATCCCATGAAAGTCTTTATATTTCCTGTTCATATCAGAAATCAGTATTGTCTGTTTAATATTTCCACACAAGAATTCTATTTATTTAATTTATTTTGCTAAAAGACTTGGAGAGAACATTGCCTTTGGATTCATTTGTGCTCTATCTCAGACACTCTGGGGCAGCATGAGTAACCAACTGCCCTACCAGGTTGTCATTGCCTTATATCCATCCATTTTGAGTCAATAAAATACATACCAGTAATATATTGGGAGGGAGGGTGCTGTCCACAAGATCACCTATACATCTGTCCTTCTTCCAGGAAACCTGACTTACGGCTTCTGTAAAAATCTTTATTCCACATATGTTAGACATGTGACCGACTTAGTGCTTTAGCTCTTTGGGTTCAAATTTTCCTTTTGACCTTCTGAAGTTATGTATGTATGTATTTACCTGTAAAATTCTAGGGTTTATTCAATCAAATAAATATGTTCCCATCCTATGTATTTGTGGCTTTATGCCAAATTTAAAAAAAGCAAAGTATTCATTAACCCTTATTCTCATGCTACTAGAAAAAAAAAAGGGGAAAACAATCGTTGTTGTTATTATAATTATTATTACCATTATTATTATTGTTATATAAAACAGAAAACGGAATATTGGGATAACTGGTAACACAAATTATATATAAAAAAAAAGATTTAAAAATATTCAAAGAATGAAATAAAGGAAATTGAAAATTTCATGTAATTATGTTTGTTTGAGTTTGATTATTTGAAACAACTGTTTTATATTCACAAGAAGTTGTAGTAGCTGCTACATGAAGAAGCTACTATAGGCTGGAGCAATAGTTGTCTTGTTGTTTGGCCTTGATTCTTTTCTACTCTAAGCACAAGGCTCGAAAGTTTTGAGGGGTGGGGTCAGTCGATTAGATCAACCCCTGTACGCAACTGATACTTAATTTATCGACCCTGAAAGGATTAAAGGCAAAGTCAACCTTGGCGGAATTTGAACTCAGAACGTAAAGACAGACGAAATACTGCTAAGCATTTCGCCCGGCATGCTAATGTTTCTGTGAGCTCGCTGCCATGTTGTTTGACCCTGATTGAGAAGACCCATTGTTGAGCATCCTGTTTTTTATTCTCATCACTGATGCTATTGGCATGTAAAAAGCACCCAGCATGGAGCTATGCACCTTCACTGAGCCATGTGCCTTATTGGAGTATATTTAGAGATATGGGGTGTCCTGTGTTGTAAGCATGTACAGGAAATTAAAGAAATTAAAGGATAGCAACAATGATGAATTACGTATATTTTCCTTTACATCCCACAAACCAATATAAAATAGACCTCTTCCGATGAAGCTGGTAGAAAGCACGAGTTGTATATACAAATTTGAAATATGGAAAATTCAAGAGTACTACAATTTTATTTTCAAGATCAATCAAATGTACCTTCATATTTTCGTGTTTTACAAAGTTAATTGGATAATTTGTGTCATGGGAAGTGATTGCAGAGTCAGTTGTGTGCAAGTTGATAAATGGCATTCAGTCGAAGGAAAAAAAAAATCGGATAAGACATAGATTTAAACTTGCAGGAATTTTCCTGTTGAGGCAAAGACCAAGAAGCTAAAAAGAGAAAGAACCAGAAATAACATGGCTTATACATGGCTTTTAGTGACAGCTAAAAGACAGTTTACATGTAAATGCAGTTTCATGTTTTATATAGCCAAAGAAAAGATGGCTCACAGATTACTAACTTCCGATGGGCTAAATTAGTACAGATTTCCTGAACTATCGTGATGTAAATGTTGTGTACAACATTTCTGAACTGTGTAGCAGGTCTAAGATGGTGAGCTGGTAGAATTGTTAACACGCCGGACAAAATGCTTTGCGGAATTTCGTCCGTTCGGAACTCAAATTCCACCGAGGTCGATTTTGCTTTTCATCCTTTCGGGGCCGTTAAAATAAGTGCCGGTTGAGCCTTGGGATCGATGTGGTAGACGGAAACAGAAAGAAGCCCGTCGTATATATATATATATATATATATATGTGTGTGTGTGTGTGTGTGTGTGTCCCCACCCACCATCGCTTGACAACCGATGTTGGTGCGTTTACATCCTCCGTGACTTAGCGATTCGGCATAAGAGACCGATAGCATAAGTACTAGGCTTACAAAGAATAAGTCCTGGGGTCGATTTGTTGGACTGAAGGTGGTGCTCCAACATGGCCACAGTCAAATGACTGAAACAAGTAAAAGAATAGCAACAACAGCAACGGCAATAGCAGCAGCAGCAGCTGAAATGAAAAAAAAAAAAGTCAATTAAAAGTTTAATCACTGTGTATAAGATACAAGACACAACAATTCTTTGTACCGAAAATAAAGAATGGCGGATATATAATAAGATAATTACATTGAGAAAAATGATAACCGCCACCACCACCACCACCTTCTTCTTCTTCTTCACGAAAAAACCTACCCCTTTATGCTGTTATAATAACAAAACCGATGACAAAACAAGAGCATGACCCTTACACAAGTTGTCTCCCTTCCTCTCTACCTCTCCCATTGCTTCTTAACATCTTTCTTTTCTTTCTTTCTTTCTTTCTTACGTTCCTTCTCTTTCTTTCTTTCTTTCTTTCTTTCTTACGTTCCTTCTCTTTCTTTCTTTCTTTCTTTCTTACGTTCCTTCTCTTTCTTTCTTTCTTTCTTTCTTTCTTACGTTCCTTCTCTTTCCTTGTCTATTCTAAACGTCTCACCCTGTCCCTCTTCCCCGTTCTTTTCCACTTCTTACAAGCAGATGCTAGTTAAACCTAATGTTATAGATGTAATAAACAGTGATGATGATGATGATGATGATGACGACAATTACAATGGCGATGAGGATTCCAACGACGACGATGATGATGATGACGATGAAGATGCTGATGACGTTATTTATCAGTCATCTGTCGGCCATCTTGTTTTCCAACGAAGTCGCCAGCGACCTGTGTGCAAAAAAGAGGTTGAACGAGTGTATTTAAGAAACTCGATTCCAATACATGTTAGTTTGTTAGCGATTCTCTGCACCCAGTGAACTGGTAGTGATATTAGGAGAGTGACGGAGGTGGTGGTGGTGGTGGTGGTTTATGTATAAGAATATCAGAAGTGGTGATGGTGACGGAGGTACGGCGACGGGATGTTTTGCACTTAACATAATCGAATAGACGTGTGAACTTGACTTTTTTCTCCCACTCATTCTCTTCGTATGTATCTTAACTTACCATATATACATTCATGATAGATATGATACACATACACACACACCTACATACATTTGTATACGCACGAAAACGTAGATTTGTCTACATTAGCATTTGTGTATATAGGCACGCAGGCGTGGAGAGATAAACAGACGTAAACAAACATACATACATACGGACGCATATTCATTCAGTAATTTAGGAAAGACATGTATATAAACACAGCGCCGTGTGTGTGTGTGCATTTGAGCATGTATGTGTATATTAATGTGTGTGTTTATGTCTTATACACACGTACATACATAAAATGTATGCACCATACAAAACATGGATAAAAATACATCGCATTTTATCAGAGTCCGGCTTTAGAAACTTGCACACACACACACACACACATACGTGTATGTACCTACATATATGCTCATATACATGCAAACGTACGTACGTACCTACCTACCTACACACACACACACACACACACACACACACACACACACACACACACACACACACACACACACACATATATATATATATATATATATGCATACATGTATACGTTTTATGCACTTATACATAAACATACATACATGTATACATGCATACATACCTGTATACGTTTAATAGTCTCGTACGTAAACCTACATACCATTCCATCTATCCATCTCTACATACATGCATGAATACGTGTACGCACACAGTCTATCCATCAATACATACACAGCTCATATACTCATACATACACGTACACATACACACATAAATATACATCTATCTATCTGTACAAACATAACTACACACGTGCACGCGCACGCGCAAGCACACACATGACGGATAGATCCTCCATCAGTTTCGACGATGAGCATTCGTGCTGGAGCAACGAGAAATAAGTGTCTTGCTCAAGGAAACAATACACCACCGGGAATCGAACTCATGACCTTACGATTGTGAACCAAATACCATAACACCACTAAGTCACACGCCTTCACTAACATACACACATGCACAAACATATACATACATACATACATACATATATATATATACAACTTATTTTATTAGTTCCTTTTGCTGAACCGCCATTAGGCTTTGGTCGGCCCGAGGCTATAGTAGAAGACAGCTGCACAAGGATATATATATATATATATATATATATATATATATATATATATATATATATACATATTTATATATATATATATATATATACATATTTATATATATATATATATATATACATATTTATATATATATATATATATATACATATTTATATATATATATATATATATACATATATATATATATATATATATATATATATATATATATATATATACATATATATATATATATATATATATATATATATATATATATATATATATACATATTTATATATATATATATATATACATATTTATATATATATATATATATACATATTTATATATATATATATATATATATATATACATATTTATATATATATATATATATATATATATACATATTTATATATATATATATATATATATATATACATATTTATATATATATATATATATATATATATACATATTTATATATATATATATATATATACATATTTATATATATATATATATATATATATATATATATATATATACATATTTATATATATATATATATATATACATATTTATATATATATATATATACATATTTATATATATATATATATATATATATACATATTTATATATATATATATATATATATACATATATATATATATATATATATATATATATATAAACCCGAAAGAATTACAAAGACTACGGAGACTCGTACATTTTCAAATTTTTCTGTTAATTTTATCATTTAATTAATTAATTATACAGCATAATTAATTAAAATGACCGACACGTGTTTCTGAAGTGTAGAGAATGTGCAGTCGCATATGCAACCCGCAATATTCTACTAGACACCTTCATTCATTTCGTCCTGGAACTAAGGTTAATATGAAATCAAATACAAAGTAAATTTTATAGTTATATGAGGTTTCATCCTTTCCTCTTCGCTTTTCTTTTGTATCTAAAACGATAGTAAGATAAAGAAATAAGCTAGCCACGCATAAATGAATTCAGTTGGCTTCAAACCTCACTTGCGAACGAAGGTGCATATCAGAATATTGCAAGTTCCAAATGCAACTGCGCATTCTCTGTGTAAAAGAAACACGTGTCGGTCATTTTAACTAATTATGTTATATAATTAATAGTCAAAATTAAAATAAAAAATTGAATATGTACCAATCTCCGCATTCTTTGTAATTGTTTTGGATTTACACTTCCGAAAATATTCATAATCCAGCGAAACCTCCCCGGATTTACCCATGAGAAGAATTACAGTGGAATTCCTCACTCTAAGAGATCCCTCGTGCTTCTTACTACTTGATGCGGTTAACCGGAATCGACTATACCTGAGAGTTCTTACAGTACCCGCCTGGGTAATTTGTCCTTGTATACTCATCGTACATACATACATACATACATACATACATACAAATATACATATATACGTAGCCCAACATATCATACCATTTTGGAATCAGGCTGACACTGTGAGTAAATTAAAATCATTCCGGGCCGAATCCGAACCCACAATCCTGAAATTTCGGATTCCCAAGTTTTCATTACTGTGATTGCTTTCCGCGACTTTTTACGTGACTTTTTGCGACAAATTTGTTTGTACGATAACAATTTTTATAATCTAAAGTCTAACTTCGTGAGTACGAATCCGGACCTGCAATCCTCAAATTTTGAATTCCAATGTTTCCATTACTGCAATTGTTTTCGACGATTTTTTTTACATGATTTTTTTTTGCGACGAATATGATCATCATTGGGATATGACTCTGGAGGAAGCAATTGCAACAAATTCTCCAAGACAAGTCAGAGATCTTTTTTCAGATCTTCCCATTCAGGGTCAGTTGCTTAAAAGCTATATACTAGCTTAAAAGCCGCCCAACAGGGCAGCATTTAAGCTAGTATATATATATATATACATACATACATACATACATACACACACACACACACACACACACACATATATATATATATATATATTAATATATATGTGTGTATGTGTATGTATATATATATACACACACGTACGTATATGAATATGCATCTAATGCTTAGTACATCTCCATCTTCAGGCGAGCAAACCAAATGAAATCAAAACGCAAAACAAACACGACAATGATAACACCAAGATACTCATACATGGATGCACCTGATATTCTTTTCCCGTGTTTCCTTTACCCGACATAGACATCACGATAGTTTGGATTCAATAACAGACGACAAAACATGTCGGCAAACCACGGACAAAAACAGCACCTACTTCCTCCCACCCCCACCACCACCACCCCCATCACACAGACGATACTTACGTTTGGCTGTTTACAAAACCTGTAGGCCAGTATGCGGTTGTTTCCACATCTCAAAATGAAACAAATAAAAGAAAAAATACAAAAAGCAAGAAAAAAAAAACACAAGTCTGCAATGAAAACAACCATTTTGAAACCACCCACGGTTTTCGTCGTTGATCAATATTTAAGTACATAAGTGGCCTTATTCATTTTTTTGTTATGTCAATATATGTGCGTGTGTGTGCTTGTGTGTGTGTGTGTGTGTGTGTGTGTGTGTATACGTATTGTATACTTCTCTGCGTCCTTATCATTCCCGTAGCTCTACTCTCCCTGTATTTATATTTCACTATTATTCTATGTGTCCCAGCTCTTTAGTCTCCCTCGGTGTCTCTATTGCTCTCCCGCTCTGTGCATGTTCACATATATCTATACACACACATACACATATAAACATATATACATATATGCATGTATTTATGCTCGTATGTTTATATGTTCTCACATCTTCTCTTCCTCCTGTACTTATGGTGACTTTTTCTCAGCTCCGAATCTGTTTCTTTTATTTTACGTTAATTTCCTCTTAATATTCTCCTCATTTCCCGTCTCTCTCATTCCTTTTCTCTCTCTTTGAATACGTGTGTGTGTGTGTGTGTGTGTGTGTGTGCATATACACATACATATTTACACACACACACACACACACACACACACACACACACACATATATATATATATATATATATATATATATATGTGTGTGTGTGTATATATATATGCGTATATATGTTTGTAAGCATCTCTATAAAAATGCATAGATGTGTGTGCATGTGTATGTGAGTATATATGTACATATATATATATATATATATATATACACACATAAATAAATGGATATATATGTGTGCGTGTATGTGAATATATATATATATATATATATATATATATATATATACATACACACACATATATCCATATATTTATATGTGTGTGTTCTTGTGCATGTGTGTGTGTGCGTGCGTTTGTGTAGTTATGTTTGTGTATGCATATTACATGCACAAATATGTAGGTGAATGTATATGAGAGAAAGAGAGAAATGGAGAGAGAGAGAAAGAAAGAGAGAGAGAGAGAGAGAGAGAGAGAGAAAGAGTGAAAGGCAGAGATAAGAGAGAGTGTGTGTAGGGGGTCTCCAGGAAGAAAATAATTCAGCGTTTAGGTCCAATTAACGAAGGTGGCATATCAGGACTCATAATATTTTTACACGTTATTTATCTTCCGCCATGATACATTCTCACATTCTTTGTATCTTTTATCGTCTTGTTTTTCCTTCCGTGCCTTTTTATCGCTTTGTTTTTCCTTCCGTACGAATCACTTTTTGTTTTCTTGCCGCCATCTTCAACATGTCTTCTTCATTCAATTTGTTTCAAACTTCCTCTCTTTGTATCTTTCCTTTTAGTGTTGTTTTGATATATTTGTTATCTCCCTTTACCTCGCAGATTATTTTTTTGTTTTTGTCCGTGTCTCTCATTCGGAAACCACATTTACTTTCCCTTTGTGTCTTATTGTCCAATTTATTGTGTTTCACACCGCTGCTCCCTATTATTGCTTTCCTTTTCCAATTTTATCTTCCTTATTTTCGAAAGAAGAGAGAGATATGGACCATTTGGATGACATGGAAAATAGATTTATTTCAAGAGATTCATCATTCCAACGCTGTAGTTATGACATAGCGTATATATTAATAACGTTCATACACAACAGATAGACAGATAGACTGAGTGTATTCTTCACAGCTAATTAATCTGCACATATTGTACATTTTAAGTACACTTCGGCCGAATGGTTCAAAAGCTCGCCTCGCTATAATGAGATCCCGGTTTCGATCTCACCAAGTGCCATCTTGAACAAAAGTAACTTTTCCTTATATTCTCAATGTAATCCAGGAATTGCTAGAGAAACTGGTTAGTTGGAAATTGTGTAGAAGTCTGTCGGGTGGATTGCACCCGTAATTCAAAAAGTACAGTCTTGACACACTGCCTCACGCTATTTCTTCAGAATTATGTTAAGAGTACACGAGTACACGTCTCTGGGATGCTCAGTTGCACTTTAATTCAAGAGCAAGTAACTCGTCGAACGACAGTGATCCACCGAGCTTGCAGAATCACCAGCACGCCTGACAAAATGCCTAGCGGAATTTCGTTCGTCTTTAATTTTTCTTTAATTTCTGTCTTTAAAATCACCGAAGTCGATAAAATATGGACCAGTTGAGTACTGGGGTCGATGTAATCGACTAGGGCCCTCCCCCTGTAATTTCTGGCCTTGTGTCAAAATTTGAAACCAATATTTCTGACCCCAAATATGGCGTCGAGCTGGCTGAATCGTTTGCAGACCGGTTAAAATGCATAACGACATTTCGCTTGTCTTTACGTTCTAAGTCCAAATTCCAACGAAGTCAATAAAATATGCATTACTTGAGCGCTGGGGCCAATGTAATCAAATAGCCCCTTTCCCTGTAATTTCTAGCCTTGTGTCAAAATTTGAAAATAGTATTTCTGACCCAAAAGTAGGCGGCTTGGTGGCAGAATCGTTAGCCCGTCAGGTAAAATACTTAGTTGCATTTCGTCCGTCTGAGTTCAAACTGAGCCGAGGTCGACTTTTTTTGCTCTGTATGTATGTACGTATGCACGCACACACGTACGTATATATGGATGTATCTATGTATGCGTGCATGCATGTATGTGCATATATGTGTATACGCATAAATGGTGTGTGTGTGTTGAAGTATATATGCATATGTACATATATATATGTCTCTCTCTCTCTCTCTCTCTCTCTCTCTCTCTCTCTCTCTCTATATATATATATATATATATATATATATATATATATATATATAGTCAAGGATATGTATGTTCATGCATGCACGTTTGATGTATATCTACAAATATATGTGACTTGAGTAACTTTATACATGTTTTGTATGAAGTCTTTGGATTTTGGACAGAAATATATGTTACATGTTGGGTGTATATATATTACGTTGGGTGTGCGTGCATGTATATATATATATATATATATATATATACACACTCATACACACACATTCATACACACACACAAACACACACACACATACACACACATATACCTAACAAATGATTATTTTCACTGGTATATTTAAACTTCAAATGTTTTTATATTTGTGTTGCTCTTGTGACAAATTTAGAAGCCGTCATCGTTGTTGTTATCGTCGTCGTTCTCCTCCTCCTCCTCCTCCTCCTCCTCCTCATCATCATCATCGTCATCATCCTTCTCCTCCTCCTGCTCCTCTTCCTCCTCATCATCATCACCACCATCACCTCCATCATCATCATCATCATCATCGTTTTTATTATTACTGTTATTGTTAGTATTATTGTTACCATTATTATTGCTGTTGTTATGATTATTGTTGTTGTTGTTATTGTTGCTGCTGCTGCGGCTGCTGCTTCTGCTGCTGCTGTCGTTGTTGTTGTGCTTGTTGGTGTAAAATTTGTTGTTCCAGAACACCCATGTGGATTATTAGAACATAGAACAAACTATATTTCCTTGTGTTTCTTCTGAGTAAGTCCCAGAAAAAACCTCCTCCGAGCGCCCCACCTCACGCCGTTGCCACCCCGATATTATCTGGTTTAGGGTGGATTGGGAATAGTATCCATGTTATTATTATTATTATTATTATTATTTCTCTTTCATATTGGGTCTTATTGTTGTTTGTTTTATTTCGGTATGCATTTTTGTTTTTAAATTGTTTTTTTAATATTATTTTTGTCTTCAAGGAAAAAAACAACAAACTTTCAAACAGTTTTTCTCATCGTTACCTCCTCCTCCTCCCCCTCCTCCTCCGGTTAAGTCATTTTTACTCGACTTTACGTCTGTCCGCCACAAATACTGGAATCGTAAAATCACTAGAAAACCGTTAAAAGTTCATAAAATCATATTACTGTACAATAAATAAGAACAGAAGCACATAAAATTATATTAAAATACGTACAGTAAATGTTAAGATACACACCATAATCTAGTGTAGCTTAGTTCACGAAATTATGAAATCAGCCGTGTTATTTTATTTATCTGTCGTTCGAAGCTCATATTGCACTGTAGTTCCAATATCTACCGTTAGACGTCGTTGTCACTCGTGATTAGCGCGATTTCTTTGAATTCAGATTTGTTCACGTCTGTTTATCGGCTACTTTCTCATTCTCATTCATTTGTGACTTGATTTTTTGCTCCCATCGTTCAAGAAAATTCATAGTGAAAGTGCTAAGCGTCATGCTATAACGCTGGAAGATAAACGGGCTATGATAAAACGCCATGAAAAAGGTGAAAAAGTGGTAGCAATTCTACGATCTTTTGGGATGAGTCGGACAACTATATCGACGATTGCACATAATAAGGACAAAATTTTAGCACATATGGTTTTTATTAACCATGTATTATTGAAAATGGATTCATAAAGTACAGAACTATTTACTCGCTGCTTCTTCTATATATATATATATATATAAAACAAATAATAAATGAGTATATGCATATATACGTACAAGTATGTGCATACCTACATCTACCTGTATATATAGGTGCATATCTGGGTACAGGACATTGCAAACAAAACGTAGACAAAAAAATAATAATAACCAGAGTATAGAAAACACACAGGCCACATACAGAACATTTTCCTTCATCAGCTACCCCCATTCGAACACAGGCGTTTCGAAGTGTTAGGGCAGGACGCATCGTTAAAATGGCTCTTCCCACGGACCACAAATTAAATTTGTATACACAAGTTAAATTTGTGCCATGGAGGAATGTAGTGGCGGACAGAAAACAAGACAGGAAAACAAACGGAAAAGAAAACAAGACAGGAAAACAAACGGAAAAGAAAACAAGACAGGAAAACAAACGGAAAAGGCTATACGACCAGACGTGAAAAATTATACATAAATATATACACATATGCATATATACATATGCATACATAAATACATACACAAACGCACATACACACACACATGCAAACGTGTGTGTGTGTCTGTATCAAGAAGGAAAGCATGTGGTATAGCAACAGTAAATGACTCCTGAAAGAAGCGCATCCGTTGGCGCCGCCGTCGCCGCCTCCGCCGCCGTCGCCGCCGCTTCACCACGACAACCTCGACGACCATCTCCACGACCATCACCATTACCAATAACCATAACAGCCGAGGAATATTTAAGTTTCTTGAAGCTGCTATCATTAGCAAGAATAACAAAAAAGGGAACTGCGATGGCATGTGACGTCGGTTGGTCAATGGATGAGATGACGAGTCAAGTTGTCATAACAACAAAAACAACAACTGCAGCAACAACAACAACATCAGCGAGAACAAAAAACAAAAGCAACAGTGGTATTGATGATGTCAACGTGTGAAATAACAGTGTCAAAAGTTGGTTATTAGTAGACGCTTGTTATAGGGTTGTAGGACTTACTAGTAGCAACATTAGTAACATACTTAACGTCTAAAGTGACGGATGGATGCTGGTTGATATAACGATAGGCGTGAAACAAGAGACGGTATGTATATATATATATATATATATATATATATATATATATATATATATATATATATATATATATATATATATATATATATATATATATATATATATATAAAACAAATAATAAATGAGTATATGCATATATACGTACAGGTATGTATATATATATATATATATATATATATATATATATATATATATATATATATATAATGTATATATATATGTATATATATATATATGTATATATATATGTATATATATATGAATACACACACACACACACACACACACACATATATATATATATATATATATATATATATATATATATATATATATATGTATGTATATATATATATATATATGTGTGCGTATACATATATACATCCATACACACATGCAAACATGTGTGTGTATGTATGTGCATATATATATATATATATATATATATATCGTGCGAGAGCAAGTGAGAGGGCGATAGACAATGAGAGTTAGACAGAGAAAGAATGAGAGAGAAGAATCAATATGGTTTGTAGTAGAATTTTGAATTGTAGAGATGAGCGGATTGTAAAGAAAGAGACGGCGGTAAGGATCTAAACAAGATCTTGAGCGTGCGCGTGTGTTTATATGTTTATATGTGTATGATGTATATATGTAAGTACACACACACACACACACACACACACACACACACATACATACACACACACACACTCATACAGACATCATACTGAAGTCACTTCTAGCTAGTCAACCATTAGAGTAGTGCGGAGTCTTCTTAAAGATGTTCTCTTCAAGGACAGATCAGAAATTCTCCAAATTATTCCGACTGAAGGATTCTTAATTATTCACTAATAACATTTGTATGTCACATTTCTTAACACTAAACAATGTTATGAAAGTGATAACAAAATATTTTAAATATGAAAAGGGGTACTTTTCCCGAAATATTACTGGATCAATAAGCAGTCTATGTAAGGCAGTACAACGACTATTCTCTTTCTTTTCATTTACTAACATCACCTTACATATTATCGCCTAATTCGTCATCTGAATTGGTCAAATTTCTGCGGCGTATGTTCGTAAAAGAGTTTTTAGTGCATTGACGCATGTAACATTGGCCCAGCTTCCTATACGGAACCAGGGGCGATCTTTTTGAAGCATTATTTGGAAAACAAAAGCAAAAACAAAAAAGAAAACAATATGTGCCTCTTTATATGCAATCAAATACTATAATTCGTTTATAATACTATAAACGAATACTATAGTATTCAAATGTGGAGGCGCGTGGCTTAGTGGTTAGAGAATCAGCATCATGATCGTAAGATTGTGGTTTCGATTCCTGGACCGGGCGACGCGTTGTGCTCTTGAGCAAAACACTTCATTTCACGTTGCTCCAGTCCACTCAGCTGGCAAAAGTGAGTAACGCTGCTATGGACTGGCGTCCCGTCCAGCTGGGGAACACATACGCCATTGAAACCGGGAAACCGGGCCCATGAGCCTGGCTAGGCTTTAAAAGGGCACATTTATATATTGTTATTTTATAGTATTCAAATACTTTAATTCGATTATAATAATACATTGATGTCTAAATTTAATAGTTCATTTATTTTCGAGTATTATAAGTCCACTGTACAGACTGCAAGAAAAAAAATACAAACGACAAAAAAAAAAAAGAAGAGAAGAGAAAGAAGCATCAAACCACCCCAAGCATAAATTCTTGTGGAATCACGTATTGAAAATAACATCTTTGTTTTCTAACTCAAAATTAACTTTTGCCAGGAAGGAATTGCGTGCTCGA
>NC_142947.1:11389658-11404658 GCF_046866305.1 Octopus bimaculoides
AGATAACAAAGAGATAACATAAGAACATAACAAGCAAACGCCCTTTACATCCTAGAAAATTCATTGCAACACGCATATCTCACCAAGTTTTCCTGAAATAACAGATATCTCTTTCTGCTTCCCCTTCTTATAGTTACGAACCACAGCTGCTCGGGAGACAATCGCTTACTCGGACCACCGCGACCAGTTATTATTACAACGCATTTATACGGCAATGAAGAAGACAAAAGTAGTTTTAGAAACTTCTTAGGGGGGGGGGGAAAAGCCCACAGGAACGAATTTCTGCAAGAAATAGCATCGCAATCAAGGTAGACATTATATGTTGCTGGCACGCTGTCGCTTACGACGTCGAGGGTTCCAGTTAATCCGATTAACCGAACAACCTGCTCGTGAAATTAACGTGCAAGTGGCTGAGCACTCCACAGACACGTGTACCCTTAACGTAGTTCTCGGGGATATTCAGCGTGACACAGTATGACAACGCTGACCCTTTGAATTACAGGCACAACAGAAACAGGAAGTAAGAGTGAGAGAAAGTTGTGGTGAAAGAGTACAGCAGGGTTCGCCACCATACCCTGCCGGAGCCTCGTGGAGCTTTTTAGGTGTTTTCACTCAACAAACACTCACAACGCCCGGTCTGAGAATCGAAACCGCGATCCTATGACCGCGAGTCCGCTGCCCTAACCACTGGGCCATTGCGCCTCCGCAGACATTACATAGCAAAGTAATTACAGACGCAATCAAAAACGTATCCCAGAAAAGCAATTTGAAAAATAAAAAAGAAAAAAAAACAAAGAAAAGAAAATACAACGTAAATTTTTACGCACCAGAAATAGACAATCTCATGAAATCAAAGACGACTTCAAGCACGGTATCTCAACATCACACAGAAGTAAAATAAAATGCAACATCAAACAACTAAAAAAAGCAGATTAGGAAAAAAAAAAAAAATAAATAAACGAGAGGCACACTTTGTTGCCGCAGCAAGTTTTATCAACTATCGTCTCTGTCGTGGCATGAAAAACCACTCGCAGACATCCTGATACATACACAACGCCCCCAAAATCATTACCACAACAGCATCTTAAAACCATTTTCTCTCCCATTAAGCCCAGACGAACATAAAAGAAAAAAAAAACAACAAAAAACAAACCACAAGCATACAGAAATGGTTGCAATCTTACTATAATGGGCGTTATGTCTGTCTGCCTGTCCATCCGTCTGTCTGTCTCTCTGTCTCTCTGTTCCCTCTTCACGGTCAAAACGGCTGGACCAATGGTGACGATGTTTTCCGAGATTAGCGAGAAAAATGTAAAAAAGTATGATTATTTAATGGATATTGAGTTTTGTATTAACAAATCACCTTTGATTTTTTGTCAAAGTTCCAGGATTAACTCTAGATTTTCACCTTTCCCCGTATAGTTCGTGAATTTAGGGGGTTTAGGTTTGCAATACTACACTTTTATTTCCCATCGTAGATGGGCAGATTTGCTTTCTTACTATAATGGTCGTCTGTCTTTTCGTCTGTCCGTCTCTTTGTCTGTTCCCTCTTCACGGCCAGACGGCTTGACCAATGGTTACGATATTTTTCGGAATTACAAAGACGGTCGTCAATAAGGTGTTCAGCGTTAAAAAATCAGAAAGTATGATTATTTCGATTCTTGGATATCGATTTTTGAATTGATAAACTACCTTCGCATTTTTATTAAAAATTCAGCGACCACGAGTAACTCTGGATTTTCATCGTATAGTTCGTGGCCCCATCGTAGATACGAAGTGGGGTCGCGAGGACGGTTAATAGCGAAAATAAAATGGAAAATATGTGTGTCAGTCAGTATATGATACGTGAGATTATTTAGTGGTTATTGAAGTGTATCAGTCTTGAACAGGATTCGAAACGGCTAATCGAAGCGGCTGTTGTTTACATCTCAGTTTTGTCAATCAAAATAACCCTTGGTACCAGAACAGTGAAAGGTTAGTCTTAGTTTGATTTTTTGCAACCCTAAAGATCCCACTCGCGCATTCACAGTAAACAAGGTAGACTTTAGATAGTATAGGTGTATTTTTACCTACTCCGATGTTTACACACGGTCGGTTATTTGTCGCTATGAGTAGAACAACAGACTCCAGTAATTTGAAAATTAGTGTCGACCAAACAGAAAATATCGTCTACAAAGAAGTTTTGTAATCATATTGATATTATCGAAAGAAATATGATTCATAATTTAAATATGATTCATAATTTAAATATGATTTCAGATTTTATCGAGGTCGACTTTGCATTTCATTCTTTCGGGATCAATAAAAAAAGTAACAGTTAGGCACTGGAGTCGACGTAATAATCCTTCTTTCCTTCCTAAAATTGCTGGCGTTGTTCCAAAATTAGAAACAACCTTATATTAATACTGAAACTCTCTGCTATGATGCATCTCATCATTAATAACCATCGCAGATGGACAGCAACTGTCATGTTCAGATCAAGTCCATCTTGTCCGCCTCTACTGGGGCCACCATAGGAATCTTCGGACGTACAAAAATGTACTGGATAGCTGAGAGAGAGAGAGAGAGAGATAGATAGATAGAGAGAAGAGAAGGAGAGAGAGAAGGAGAGAGAGAGAGAGAGAGAGAGAGAGAGAGAGAGTAGAACCTATCCAGACAGTCATACTGCACCTCATACGATTCGTCACTGGTTGTCGTCGTGAGCAAGCAACGTCTAAGCGTGATATAACAGGGAAGGTAGATTCTGAAGCTCGTACCTCGCTGATGGATGGACTACCTATGTCAATCTGCCGTTGGATCAAGGCTGATGCCCAGGACAACATAAAAACAAGAACAACAAGAACAACAACACGAACGAAGTGACCATCATATGGTCGCTCGACTTGTTAGACATAGCAGCCAAAATCTTTTTCCTCATACGACATGCTATCTTAAAAGCAGGAAAGGGGTGATCGTCAAGCTCTGAAAAGAGGTGATGGCCAAGCGTTGTCATTCATTGCTGGAATACTTTGATCGTCATAGGTCTACTGGATCAGTTGACCTTGGGCTAAACAAGGACAATAACATCAACTTTGCGCTGTTTCTTATTTGCTCCTATGGGCAGCTTCTTGTTCCCTCTTTTTCGGTAGTCGTACATTTGAGTTACCTTTCTTTTTCACCTTTTTTTTTATACTAACCACCCCACCCCGCCATCAATTCACAATCCTTCACCTGTTCCCTTCTTATGAAATTGAAACCGCTACACAGTTTATCGTTTACTTGTGACTCCTCTCTTTCTCTCTTTCTCCCTCTCTCTCTTTCTCTCTCTCTCTCTCTCTCTTTCTCTCTCTCTCTCTTTCTCTCTCTCTCTCTTTCTCTCTCTCTCTCTCTCTTTCTCTCTCTCCCGCACTCATTCATTCCTTCACTCACTCACTCACTCGCTCAGTCACTCAGTCACTCAGTCACTCACTCATTCACTCACATCTCTCCTTCTCTCTCTCTCTCTCTCTCTCTCTCTCGCAAACACCTCTGTCTTTCTCTTTCTGTTATTCACGGCTCTCCAACGTCATCTCTCTCTCTCTCTCTGCATGTATGTATATATACATGTATGTATGTGTGTATGTATGAATCTATCTATCTGTCTGTCTGTTTGTCTGTCTACCTATCTGCCTGTCTCTTTCTCGTTACCTTCATGCCCTCAACTTAAAGCCGCGAATTCCCTCGCGTCGTGCCCACCACTCCTTTTCATCTCCGTGGAGGGTCCTCCACCATTCAAAAATAGCCTGTTAACTTTCATGCAAAACAGATAACTTCCTCTCCACCTCTGTACCTCCTCCTCCTTCCTCATATTCACCCCCGTCCTTCTTTTCACTTCTACTACTTCTTCCCCTACCAACAGGTCTCCTTCTCTTTTATCCCCTCTCCCCCACGTATCATCCTCCCCCTCTTTCTGACCCCTCCCATTTCTAGTAATCAACCAATCCGTCTCTCTTCATTCATCTTCTAGCCCCTCCCTGTTCGAAACAATTTCATTCATTCATTAATATATTTTATTTATGTTTTTGTGTTATTTCTCTCTTGGGTTTCTTTTCTTTCGTAAGATATTCTGTGTGTGTGTGTGTGTGAGTGTGTGCGTGTGTGTGTGTATGTATTTTTGTATGTATGTATGTGTGCGCGCATATACACTTTTTCCGTGACGTGTGTGTGGAGCGTATATGTGTATATGTGTTTGTGTGTGTGTGTGTGTGCGTGTGTGTATGTGCGTGTGTGTGTGTGTGTGTGTGTTTGTGCTGTACAACATACAGTTGAGCGGTGAGAGTTGTCATACGTGCATACAGACTTGCACACATAAACACACACATACACACACATGCAAGCGCAAATACGCAAAAACGTAGGCACATACGTGGATACACATACACGAACACACACACATCCACATACATCCACACACACATTTACACACACATCCACACACACACACATCCAGGCACACATCCACACACATCCACGCACACTCATCCATACACACATCCACACAGCCACACATCTACACACATATACCCACACACATCCACACAGCCACACATCTACACACATATACCCACACACATTCACAAGCCATACACACACATCCCCACACACATCCATACACACATCCACACACACATATCCACACACACACACATACACACACACACGTACAAACAAACAAAAACACAGACAACAGAAGAGTTTCTACTGGTCGGTTGTTCTGCTAGAAATAGTAACGAAATCACTACTTAACCCTTTCTATCCCAGTGGAGCACAGACCATCGAAGACCTTTCTCTACTGTTCTTAACTCTGGCCTTCTTGTGGCCAACTCATCCCGCCAGGGAAAGCCTTCATCTTCCAGGTCTTGTTGGTTTTGAAATAATGTTTTTGTGGCTGTTGGCCATGGCCCAATGCAACCCAACGCAAACCCATATTTTTCCCTTCGAAAAGAGGTGGTCAATATTAGTCTGGCCTAACATGGCGAGCTAACAGAATTCTTAGCACGTCAGGCAAAATGTTTAGCGGGTGTATCTGCTTTCCACATTCAAAGCAGATAAGGGAAAAAAAACACCGGAGCTACCTTAACCCGCAGTCGTTAGACCTCAAAATTTACAGAGTGGAATCGGATTGTGCGAACTGGCTCTCACTTTAAAACCACTAAGTGTTGGCGGGATGAAAAAAAAAAGAAAAACAGAAGCCCTGCAGCGATGGAAAAGTGACAGAAACGAAGGTATTTAGAGGATGATACTGGCCAGTCACGGCCTCAACTCCACCTGTAGGCGGTTTCTTTCTCCATCATGATCTTTGGACACAATTACTATCACCATCACGATCATCTGACACACACGCTTTTCTTCTTCGAAATTAGGGTATGATTTGAGGGAGATTTAGCTTCTGTTTCTAGCAGATCGACAGACTACGCAGAGACTTCCTTTCTGCTTGTGCCTTTATTGGACAGCCACCCTATTCTTTATTCTTTTATTCTTTTACTTGTTTCCGTCATTTGACTGCAGCCATGCTGGAGCACCGCATGTTTTTTTCAGTTTCCGTCTACCAAATCCACTCACAAGGCTTTGGTTGGCCTGAGGCTATAGTAGAAGACACTTGCCCAAGGTGTCGTGCAGTGGGAATGAACCCGGAGCCATGTGGTTGGCAAGCAAGCTACTTACCACGCAGCCACTCCTGCGCCTATTGTTAATATTTGGATTGTCTCGGGCTTGAAGATGACTTAATAATCATCATGCGATACCGTGTTCCCTTCGACAGCAGCGTCCAAAAAGCGGTTTCTTTCGCTGTTTCCATCCAGCCCTGCCAGTCTCGGAGCTTTTTTTTTTTTTTTTTTACCAAAAGTCATGGGAACTGTCTTCCTTTCCTTATGCTGATTCCTTTGTTCATGTGTGTGTGTGTGTGTGTGTGTGACACCATTCATTCTCACATCTGAAATAACATTGCTTCTAATTTCTTATTTTTTAAGTGACAAGTGTTTTGTAAGTTTTGTAACAATGAGTTCGAATACTCCCTTGAGTGAGTGAGTGAGTGAGTGAGTGTGAGTGTGTGTGTGTGTGTGTGTGTGTGTGTGTATGTGCACGCGCGCGTCTGTATATGTATATATGCGTATAAACACAGACACACACACACACACACATATATATATATATATATACATAAATACGTCTATCTATCTATCTATCTATCTATCTATCTATCTATCTATCTATCTATCTATCTATCTATCTATCTGTCTGTCTGTCTGTCTATCTATCTGTCTATCTATCTATCTATCTATCTATCTATCTATCTATCTATCTATCTATCTATCTATAAATAAGAATTGTTAGCACGCTGGACGAAATGCTTAGCGGTATTTCGCTCGTCGCAACGTTCTGAGTTCAAATTTGCCTTTCATCCTTTCGGGATCGTTAAATTAAGTACTAGTTGTATACTAGGATCCATCTAATCGACTGGTCCCCTTCCCCCAAAATTTCGAACCTTGTGCTTAAAGTAGAAGACAATAATATAAGCATCTATAAATGAATAAATAATAATAATCAATGGTTTCAAATTTTTCCACAAGGGCAGCAATTTTGGGGGAGGGGATGAGTCGATTACATCGACCCCAGTTTTCAACCGGTACTTATTTTTATCGACCCTGAATGAACGAAAAGCAAAATTGACCTCGGCGGTATTTGAACCCAGAACGGAGCGACGGACGAAATGCCGCTAAGCAGGGAATGGAGTCTCTCGGGTGGTCTGGTACCTTCTGTGGCACCCTTCCGGCAACTTCAGGGTTGGTGGAACTCTCCAGCTCTGTAAAGCGATTCATCCTTGAAAAGGCAACAACTCCAATGAAAAACGTGCAGCTTGCTGGTCACCAGAGCTACCTTAACCCATTACCTACAAGTGATCTCATATGAGATCACTTAAAAATTACAAATTTCGTAATTATCTGTCAATATTTACACATATCTAACCTTTTTGCTATATCTGCTAGGTATATTTCTCTGATATTCAAATGAGGTTTGCTAATTTTTCACCCAGTATCTCGCTTATTTCTATTTAAAATGTTACTTTGAAATGTTATTTTGATCATTCCAGCATGTTTCTGAGGCTGTTTTATGCTAGAAATCAAAATTTCGTAAAAAAATTCCAGTTGATAAAATTATGGGAGGTAATGGGTTAACCCGCAGTCATTAGACTTCAAAACTTACAGAGTGGAATCGAATTGTGCGAACTGGCTCACACTTTAAAACCACTAAGTGTTGGCGGGATTAAAAAAAGAAGCCCTGTAGCGATGGAAAAGTGACAGAAACAAAGGTATTTAGAGGATGGTACTGGCCAGTCGCAGCCTCAACTCCGCCAGTTAGGCGCATCTCTAACAGAAATATGTAAATAATAATATAAACATCTATAAATACATAAATGATAATAAATAATAGCTGTAAAAATAATATAATATAAATATAATTAATATATGAATAATATACATTAATATAAATAGTATAAAACAATTCCAAAGAATTTGTTACAAATTAATGGAAATTGTGTTATTTCGTACGAAGATTGTTGGCAAGGATATTATTTGTTTTGTGTGTATGCTTGTGCGTGTGTGTATGTGTGTGTGCGTGTGTGTGTGTATAAAACTTATACAAACGCGCATACATAAGAAAATATAAAATATGCTTTATACATACATACATACATACATACTTATAAGATATCCATACATATGCATGGATATCTATTTGGAAATATGCTTACATATAAATTTATATGTCAATATATATATATATATATATATATATATATATATATATATATATATATATATACATAAATTTATATGTCAATATATATATATATATATATATATATATATATATATATATATATATATATATATATATATATATATATATATATATACATACATACATACATACATACATATATATATATATATATATATATATATACATAAACGTCATGTGTGTGTGTATGATGTGTATATGTATGTATGATAATATATATGTGTATGTGTATATGTTTGTGTGTGCGTGTCTTTGTGTGTGTCTCTGTGTGTGTGTATACGTGTGTGTGTATACACGTATGAAGCTTTGGGGGTGAATGAATTAAAATGTTCAATTATAGAAAGTCTTGTATTTGACAAGATATGGGTTAATGAGATAGGCAAGTGTTTACAGATTGTTGGGATACCAAACTTGTTGACATTGTTGATGGTAATATGTGAGTCAGGGGATATAACTGGTTGACGCTATTATAGTATTACAAATGTAACCAGTGAATTCATTCGCAAATAAGTGTGTTTATCTTTGTATATACGCATGTGTATATATCATGTATATTGCATACATATAGATAAATATGCAACCACACACACAGACATATATATATATATGTGTGTACTTATGTATATATGTATATGTATGTGTGTGTGTGTGTCTGTGTATACATGCATAATACACACACACACACACACACACACACACACACATATGTATATATAAACGTGTATGCACACATACACATATATGAATATTCACGTGTGTGTATATGTACGTGAGTTCGCGTGCTTAGTAAATCTGAATTTTTGTCTGTGTGAGCAAAAATCATGTGATCATATATTTATTGTTTTATTCTGTGTGTGTGTGCATATCTATCTATCTATCTATCTATCTATCTATCTATCTATCTATCTATCTATCTATCTATCTATCTATCTATCTGTCTATCTATCTATGTATATGTATGTGTCTATGTGTAAATATATATATTTATGTATGTGTACATACGTATGTATGTTATGTATCTTATGTTATGTTATGTTATGTGTGTATGTATGTAATGTTATGCATGTATATATGTACGTACACTTTAAGTTGAAAGAATAAAACAGAGGTGTCCAAGAAGTGTTGCAGAGAACATGATTTTTAAAAATTATTTTATCCAAACTGAAACTGTGAATCCATAAAAGATAATATCGGAAAAATACCGAAGTAAATTTGCTTTAATTGGAATGTATTTACATTAAGTATGATGCACAACTAGTTATTAAAAAAAAAAATCTAGCACTACTTTTGTTGCACATAACGCATTTTTGTTCAGCCGGGCGGCTAATCGCAACATCAGTGATTGTTCAGTCACTGCATTCTTATACAAATAGCGACGGATTTTGTCTTCAAGTGGGATTGCAGGGAAGTACATGCTACCGAGAGAAAGAAATACATACGCCTCTAGCATCCCCTGATCGACTTTCGTCTGTTACTGATATATTTGTGTTGTTAAACAAAGTACATCCATTACAAATATTATCTCCAGACGAATACCTCAGTAAATTTGATTTTACGCGATGCATTTACATTAAGTATAACACACAGATATCTATACATTCACACATATTTGTATATGTGTATGTGTGTGTATTTGTTTATATATACATGTACACATATATTTACACACACACACACACACATATATATATACATATATACATTTATACATGTAAGTACGTGTCCATATCGGCAGAGTACATCTACTTTTCTTTCGATTTTCACGCTGCTCTTCCACGTCTAACAACCCTCAATAAAAGACATTAAATTTCGTTAGTGTACCTAATGCAAAACAAGCAAGTTGCTTCACTGCAACCTGTACAGCACAATTAGGCTGGGCCGCTGCACCATGTATAATTTTATATAATGTAGTTGAGGCGCATGGCTCAGTGATTAGAGTCTCGGGCTTACAATCATGAGGTAATGAGTTCGATTCCCGGACCGGGCTGTGTTGTGTTCTTGAGCAAGACACTTCATTTCACGTTGTTCTAGTTCACTCAGCTATAGAAATGTGTTGCGACGTCACTGGTGCCAAGCTGTATCGGCCCCTTTGCCTTTTTCCTTGGATAACATTGGTGGCATGGAGAGGGTGGTATGGAGAGGGTGGTATGGAGAGGGTGGCATGGAGAGGAGGGGATAACGACGATGACAGCGATATTGTTGCCATCACTAAATCACCTTACTAACGAGAGAGAGAGAGAGAGAGAGAGAGAGAGAGAGAGAGAGACTGTAGGTGGTCGTTGAACTTGCTAGTTATAACAGTCAAATCGCAACCTTCAAACCACGCAATGATCGACTTCAGACACGTTGGATGATGTAATCTGTGTAAAGTAGTTATGAGAGAAAAAAAAAAAAGACAAAAAAAATAATTTAAAAATATGGGATTGTCACGGTTGGAATGTCTTTGGTCATGGGTCGGACCTGATCTGAGCTGATCTGTGTCAAATGACAACAGCAGCAAGAGTAATAATTATTCTAAAGTAGTAGTAGTATTAGTAGTAATAGTAGTAGTAGTAGTGGTGGTGGTGGTTGTGGTGGTTGTGGTGGTGGTGGTGATAGTAGCAGTGATATTCGTCGTCGTCGCCGTCCTCGTCGTCGTCATCATCATCATCATCATCATCATCATCATCATCATCATCATCATTAACATCATCGTCGTCATTATTGCCTTCTTTCCTCTTCCTCCTTCCCCTCCTCCTCTAAATCGTCATCGTCATTATCATCATCATCATCATCATCATCATCATCATCATCACCACCGTCGTTATCATATCACCATCATCATCATCATCATCATCACCATCGTTTTTCTCTCTCTCCCTTTCTCTCTTCTCTCTCTCTTTCTCTCTTCTCTCTCTCTTTCTCTCTTCTCTCTCTCTCTTCTCCTTTCTTTTCCCCTTTTCCCTCCTTCTCGTCGTCGTCATCAGCAGCAATAGCATCAGCAGCAACAGAAGCACTGAGCAACGGAGGGACACTCATACCGCACACCGCTACCCGAGACCACACACATCGCCGTCGTGAAGACTTCATTACAAGCTTCATTTCTTTCACTGCTTGACTCTTAACACGCACGCACGCACACACACACACACACACACACACACACACACACACACAAACACACACACACACACACACACACACACACGCACACACACACACACGCACACACACACACACACACACACGCACACACACACGCACACCATAAACACACACACACACACAGAGCACACACATACGCACTCATACAGGCACATTCACGCATGCGCACATATACACACACACACTTTCTCACTCACATACATAAGTACACACGCACATCCACTATTCTTACACCAGACACACACACACACGCATACACACATACACACACATTAAAACATTATAGCATATACATACACGAACATATACGTCGACACCTCTACAGATTAACACAAGCACACACACCAACACACTCTGGCACACATTGATATATATTAGTACACATACACACACATTCACGCACACAACACATACATACACATACACACACTCACACTCTGGCACATGCACGCACACGCATACAAATTACCACACACTTATACACAATTTCATTATTAAAGTATGTACACACAACCTCAAACACATTAACATAAATTGCGAGACTAAACACGAAGCCGGTGTTTATATGTGAAACTACTGAGGTGAAGTCAACTGGACTGACCCGAGTGTATCACTGGTACATGAATAATATCTATCTATCTATCTATCTATCTATCTATCTATCTATCTATCTATCTATCTATTTTTATTTAATTTGCTTTGCGGGAAGGACTGTTTTAACGAAGTCGCGACTTGTCCTTACCTTCGAAACGCGGAGTAGACAAAACAGGGGACAACTGATGAAGGGGAATGTTCTTTATGTTGCATGTCTCGTTTCTCTGTTTGTTCGTTTTTTTCGTTGTTCAGAAAAAAGTTCGTTTGCTATGTTTTTGTTTTTTATGTTCTCGTTTCTCATTCTGTCTACGTTTTTTTATGTCCTGTACACATATATGCATGTAAAGTATAAGAGAAATTACCCATAACAGGTAACTTCTACATGCTAGAAGGCAGTCAAAAACGACCGAGAACCACAAAGTAAAACATTTCAAAGGGGAGAGAAAATAAAAACTTTTACCTTATTTCTAATGGTTAGACCTATAGGTTTCTGATTTTTAAAATTACTTTATTTACTAAAAAATCAGAAACCTATAGGTCTAACCGTTAAAAATAAGGTAAAAGTTTTTATTTTCTCTCCCATTTGAAATGTTTTACTTTGTGGTTTTCGGTCGTTTATGACTGCCTTCTAGTGCGTAGAAGTTACCTGTTATGGGTAATTTCTCTTATACTTTATATGGAATATGTTGTCTATTGACATTTTTACATGCTAGGCCACCGGTAGTATAACTCTATATAGTTTTGCTACCCTTTATATATATATATATATATATATATATATATATATATATATATATATATATATATATATATATATGTATATGTAGGTAGGTATGTACATATATGTATGCATATAAGCATATATTTATATATTATTTATATTATCTATCTATCTATATGTCTGTCTGTTTGATCTATCTATCTATCTATTTATCTATCTATCTATCTATCTATCTATCTATCTATCTATCTATCTATCTATCTATCTATCTATCTATCTTCTATCTACCAGACGTCACCTGATGTTAATGCACAAGAGAAAGAATATTGGGGACATAACAGTACCTTGGGCTACACAATTAGTAGAAGTGGTACAGATTGTTGTCTATGGGGTTCTTTCGTCTGTTATTCCGTGGACTAAGACTTCCAGTCAGATAATACCACGGCTGCGTGAACTGATGAGCCTGTGTCACTCACACGCTATTATCTTTAGTCAGGGCCCATAAAAAATAGCAGTCAGCCTGGACGTCGGTCCCGTGCATAGGTAGCCAAGGGGAGAACCATGAATATTTGACAGGGTCCTAACATCTCCAAAGGCCCCTCTTCCCTAGAAAACCCTTTAATTCCGAGAAGATTCATCCTCTCGGAATAAAAAAGGATTTCGTCGCACAAAGTTTCATTTAGCGGTCTTGTTTCTTGTGTAGCCCAAGGTACTATTATGTCCCCAAAATTCTTTTTCTTGTGCATTAACATCAGGTGACGTGACAAAATCCATTATGTGATCTCTCGACCAGCTAAAAGTAGCAGCTAAAATTCCCTCAAATAACCAGGGGCTAAACAACAATTACAACATGCAATGTTGGCACCACTATCACCGTCACCCATATAACTAGCACCCCCACCTACATACTACACTATCATCCACACTACTACATATGCATTTACATCACTTCAACCACTATTCACACCCACAATATTATCGACCACCGACTTCACATCCTATACACAAACATTGTCACATACTACCACCTCTACAATTACTGATACACCACCACCAATACTACTACTACTACTACTACTACTACTACTACTACTACTACTACTACCACCACCACCACCACCACCACTACTACTATTACTACTACTGCGACTACTACTACTACTACGACTATTATTACGTTCACCACTACCACCACCATCAGCTTCTCATACCGTCACAATCCCAACCACATCTCCCTCCACCACAACCACCACCACCACCACTATCGCCTCCACCACGTCCACGACGAGCACTGCTACCACCACCACTACTACAACCACCTTTATTACCCTATCCTTCCACCACTACTACTTTTACTACTGCCACCACCACCATCACCACCAACTCACCACCACCACCACCACCATCACCACAGCCACCACTACCGTTGCCACTACCAACCACCACTACCTCCACCGCCATCACCACTATCACAGACCTACATCAACATTTAAGATCTCATCTTACGGAATTATTTTGTCTATGACAAATCTATGATAAACAATTTTGCGACAGAATTTAATTATTTTCCTTCTTGAAGTTTCCACACAGCGAATTGGAGTGGTCCCTCAAGTAGCAGGGAGCGCATTTGCGCTCGCACACTCACACACTCACAACACACCCACTCATGTGCACAGCAAATACACATATATACATACACATCTAAACATATACATATATATATATATGCACACACACATGTAGACGTATGTTTTCCTCTCTCACATACACACTTGATGCACAAGCTGAAAACAAGACACACGCATACACACACACGCACACACACACACACACACACACACACACACACACTTGATGCACAAGCTGAAAACAAGACACACGCATACACACACACGCACACACACACACACACACACACACACACACACACACACACACACACACACACACACACGTATTGCACAGAACAGCAATGCACACTTCCATACACATAAAACATAAACATACCATACGGAGGAATATGTGCAATTTTGAATATGTTCATTTGTTTGTTTTTCATGAGTGTATACATACATACATGCATACACACACACACCCACACATGCGTACATACACACCTATATACATATATATACATGTATATATATATATTTATATATATATACACATATATATATACATCCATACATACATACATACATACACAGACATATATATATATATATACACATACATATATATATACACATACATATATATATACATACATATATACACATGCATATATATACATATATATATATATATATACATACATAAAATAACATATACATACATACATACAGATATATACATAGGGGCGCAGGAGTGGCTGTGTGGTAAGTAGCTTGCTCCCCAACCACATGGTTCCGGGTTCAGTTCCACTGCGTGGCACCTTTAACAAGTGTCTTACTATAGCTACGGGCCGACCAAAGCCTTGTGAGTGGATTTGGTAGATAGAAACTGAATGAAGCCCGTCGTGTACATACATACATACATACATATATATATATATATCTATTCATATATATATGTATGTATGTTTTTGTTTGTATGTGTTTGTCCTCCCATCAACGCTTGACAACCGATGTTGGTTGGTTTACGTCATTGTAACTTAGCGCTTCGGCAAAATAGTCCGATAGAATAAGTACTAAGCTTACAATGAATAAGTCCTGGAGTCG
>NC_142947.1:11412158-11427158 GCF_046866305.1 Octopus bimaculoides
AACCCTAGACTGTTGCAGTACCTGGTCCTGAATTTAGATGGAACGGATGGTACCTTCGGTGCAATACAATGGTGGCCAGTTCTGGCATTTGCAAAACACTCAATGCCGAAATTAGGTACTAGCCCTTCTAGAGTTTTCCATATGTAGATTATTACATATCTGTCGCACCTTCGCTCCAGAGAGTAAAGTTGCAGTTTTCTCAGCCTCTCCCTGTTTTCTCAGCCTCCATGATGGAGAACCGCCTTAAAGGGTTATAGTCAAGGAAATCGACCCCGAGGCTATAGTAGAAGACACTTGCCCAAGATTTCATGCAGTGAGACTGAACCCGGAACCATGTGACTGGAAAGCAGGCTTCTTACCACACAGCCATGCCTGCGCTCTTATATACATACATACATACATACATATATGTGTCAACACACCTGTCACAGCGTGGGACCTTGAAGATTGCTAAAATGCAAGAAAGTATACTAGTCCCTTAATATTCAATACTTGATATTTAATATTCAATATTCAATATTTCATTTATTCAATAAGACAATCAATACTTCATTTTATTTTACTGAATATATTATATATTCTATATCCTGCATTAATATTATAAGAATATAAATGAAACATAAAAAACAGATTTGGAATTCCTTTGAATAATATATTCCTCTATACACTATCATACGTCGCCATGATAGATCGTTGACCACAACATTCAATTTTTTTTCTCCGTGTTTTTCTCCTTGTTTTCTCCTTATTCTTTCTGTTGAAGAGCGTAAGCTCGAAACGTTAAAGACTTTCTCTATTCCCGAGCGTTAAACTAATACATCCTTTTGTTGTTTACACCACCTGCCCTCGTCTGTTGTTGTTTTTTTTCGTAAATTCTCCCATATATATATATATATATACGCATGCACATTTGTGCATACGCACACCTATTTATACAATGATATACACTCACAGATAAACACACCCACTGGCTGATTAATGTAACTATCATCGTATTTATTCGCTTATCAATCATACTTTTACATTGATGTACATGTATATTCCTATGCGCAACTATACATAAACACACGAATGAACATATGGTGAGGGATACATACATATTCGTCATATATATACACGCATACACACACGCTTGCCTACAGATTACTCGCATCCATGACTCTCTCTCTCTCTCTCTCTCACGCACACACACAGGCACACACATACACACAAACTCACACACACAAATAAAGACACACACACATTCATACACAAATATACGTACGCACGCAAACACCACTCTGCACGAAGACGAACACATAAATAGAAAGACGCACATACACACATATGGACACACATGGACACACATACACATTTACATAAATACCCCTAACACAAATGTACACGTACATACAATACCTCAACATACATCAACACAAATAACCACATACGGATAAGTACACACATAAAATACACACGCACACATACTCACACCCTAGCATACATAAATATAAATGGACGCACATACATACTCACATAAAAACGCCTAAGTACAGATGTACACGTACACATACCGCATACCAAAACAAATATCCACATATGGACACGCACGCACACACACGCAAGAACACACACAAGCAAGAACATACACGCACACATAAACATACACACACATACGCCTATGTCTCAAAGCATACATATACAAAACGCGTTCATTTGTTTTATGTTTCTTTTTTTTTCCCGCGCCCGTCAAACGTGTCGTCTGCCACTTGGCTAACAGCTGGCTCTACAAGTTATTCCTCATGTTTGACGTACTTCGTTGCAGACACTCTGTGGCAGGTAATGGCATCTCTTACTGGGTGATTAGTGGTAGTAGTGTGGCTGATTCATAGAGAAAGAAAGAGAGAGAGAGAGAGAGAGAGAGAGAGAGAGAGAGAGAGAGAGAAAGGGAGAGAGAAAGAGAGAAAGAAAGAAAGAAAGAGATGACGATGTGTGGTTGAAACGATGGCGGCATGATTGTTTAATGGCTGATTCTTCTAGTGTTGTGGCATGGTGGCGTTGGCAATTGTTGAAAGTATTAGAGGCGATAATGGAGATGTATTTGTTGACGATGGTAGAAATGTGGTTTCTCTCTGATGGTGGTGACGTGGGGGTGGCATTGCCGTTTGTACACTTCCGACGTTCTTTCCGTTTTCGGTTACTTTCCAGAAACTCTCCACTTACCTTACGGCGAAACTATCTTCTCATGTATTGCTTGTTTCACTCACTGGATTGCGGCCAAGCTTGGGCATCGCCTTGAAAGATTTAGTCGAACAAATCGATCAAGTACTTGCATTTCTTTTTTAAATAATAAATCGGTACTTATTTTATCGGTTACTTTTGCGGAACTGCTAAGTTACTGGGACATAAACAAACTCGAAAAAACGTGGTTGGAAATCAGCTTCTTAATCACTCAGTCACACCTCCACCTATATAGACATTTACTCAATTTAATAACTTCGACTGTGGGCACAGGTTTAGGAAGTCCAGCCAACCAGTTTCATCTTCAATGCCGCATTTTCAATCATATACCAACAGCAGTCAGTTTCTTAGCTTAGCTTTCTGAATTCGTTATAGTCGAAAACCTCGATTCATACAGATATGTTATAGTAAAGAGCAAACACACCTTTTCCAAGAGAAAATCCACGTTTAAGTGGTGATAAATATTACGTCTCGGTATTAATACTGCCTCTGTCACTAATATATATTTCTTAACAAGCTAACTGGCAAATCGTGACACCAGCACCTATTCTGGTACTATCAGTCTCTATATCATTGGCTGGGAGGTGAAACGCTGCTGTCTCTGGCGCTCGAGTGTCCATCATTGACAAGACCAAACAAGGTCGAAATCATATGATCTGGTGGTCTCGGCGCCAGAGATGGCGGGGATTTATCTCCCTGTTAGTGATATAAACAAGAGTGTATTTTGCACCAAAAGTCAATATTAGAGTTCTTCTCGTAGTATCTATCGCAGTATAGCTTAGTCTAACAGAACACCCACGTTTAAGTGGGGATAAATATTGCTTCCTCTCCAGCAGGTCTATTTTTCCCTTTCGTAACATTCATCATAACAATGCACTGATAGATTTTACATTTTTTTTTTTTGAATTTCAATGAAGTATTTTGGAAATATATTTAAAATCGACAAAATCCCCTTGCAAACCTTTATTATGGGTACTAAGCAACACAGACATAAGGACGCGCGAATACAAGCACACACACACATACGCACACACACACACACACACACACACACACACACACACACACACACACACACACACACACACACACACAAGTTAAAACATATAATAAATGCACAAAAAAATAGAAAACGGACACAGAAGGTCGCAAAATCCTCATCAGCCATCGGCCAGTGGGGTCAAACGCAATTTCGCGCCTTCAACGATAATATTAATCCCATCTGGTGGTGTCGACAGCAAGAGGCCGCCGGGAAATGGCGAGCGAACGAACAAGGAGTCCGAACATGACAGAAAATGAACAAACAAACAAGAAATAAACAAATATGCAATACAGAAAGTGAACATACAGATATGAAATAAATGTGATTCAAGACGAGGCCATTAGTGGACGGACGAGGGATAAAGACGGAAACAAAAAGACAAAATGTGAACATACGAACAAACTGAAATGAATAAAGAGAGTACGGCCTTAGGGCCAGACATACGACGGGCTTTCACACGGTTTTCAACTACCAGAATTCACTTACATGATAATTAGAAAACGATTAACTGACATACAGTAAATGTATTTATATTGTTACCAGTATGGTTCAAGCCTAGGTAGTTCCTTTCGTCAAAAATTCAATTTTAACTTTGAGATTAGAGAGGAGTCCGTTGCTGGGTTGCCAAATTAACTTTGCATAAACAAAATCCTTGTCAAAAAAATGTACCAGATAAAGCCAGCCTTGTATATTTATCCAGAGCCGGAGATGCCATCATTGCCTACCTACATCGAAGAAAATGAACAAAATAAACTCTCAGACTCTCTACTTCTATTCTACATCATTACGTAATATTTCCCACACATACATACATACATACATACATACAGATAGAGATACGTATATATATATATATATATATATATATATATATATATATATATATATATATATATATATATATGTATATATATATGCATATACTCATATTATTTATATACATATATATATATATATATATATATATATATATATATATATATATATACATATATATATATATATATATATATATATATATATATATAAATATATATATACTTACACACACACACACGTGTATGTATATATTCATATGAGGCACTATCTTGTCCTTTAAATTTTATATATATATATATATATATATATATATATATATATGTATGTATATATATATATCCACTCACAAGTCTTTGGTCTGGCCGAGGCTATAGTAGAAGACCCTTGCCCAAGGCGTCCCGTAATGGGACTGAACCCAGAACCATGTGGTTGGGAAGCTATATATATATATATATTATAATATTAGGGACAAAATCCAAAATTACAGGTAAAAACTCAATTAAAATCAATTTATAAAAAATTAAAATTAAATTGAGCTTTATAGATAAAATATATATAAAATATATATATTTTCTATATGTGATACTGGATTTTCATCGATGAGTTCTTGAAACTTGGTTATTTTCCCTAAAACTATATATATATATATATATATATATATATATATATAAGATCATCATCAGCATCATCTTCAGCACCAATAAAGATAAAAGAGCAACAACAACACAAAGGATCCCCCCCCCCACCACGAATAATGATGTTGTCACGTAATTCATCTTTTTTAAACACTACACCTCCACCCTTACTTAACTTCCCCGCCTTCCCTCTGCAGCACCACCACCGCTACCACCACCAGCTCCACCACCTCACTATCTCCCCAAAACAAACAGCATTTGGCATGTCAAAAAGTCGTCCATTCTGTCTTACAATACCCGACTAAACCACCCGCCGTCATTGATACGAATTCATTGTAATTATCTCGCTATTTCTTACTCCTATGTCACTCTCTTCCCTACTAATCTACGCATTCCGGAATAATCAACACCTTCTCCTCCCCTTCCTCCTTTGCACAACTCCTCTTCCTCGTCCTCGTCCTCGTCCTTTTCCTCCCCTTCTGCTCACCTCTTCTCTTTTCTTTTTCCCTATCGCCTCCTACGCCTTCTTCCTTTTTCCCCCGCTCTACGTCATCACCGACTTCATTGTCCCCGACACTATCGACACCATGGATACTATCTGTCGTAATACATTCACACATACACTCACATATACATAATCCCCATATTATATATATATATATATATATATATATATATATATATATATATATATATATATATATATATATGGTAAGAAGCTTGCATCCCAGACGATATGGTTCCGGGTTCAGTCCCACCTTGGGCAAGTGTTTTCTACTATAGGCTCGGGCAGGCCAAAGCCTTGCCAGTGGATTTGGTAGACGGAAAATGACTGTGTGTGTATGTGTGTGTGTGTGTGTGTGTGTGTGTGTGTGTGTTTACGTATTTGGAATAATCCTTTCTGTAATAGGCACAAGGTCTGAAATTTATGGGGAGGGGGATAATCGATTACATCGACTCCAATATTCAACTGGTACTTAATCTATCGACCCCGAAAGGATGAAAAGCAAAGTCGACTTCGGTGGAATTTGAACTTAGATGATACGTATTTGGAATAATGTCGTTATGAAAATCACGTAATTAAAAGTCGTATCTTTGGAAAGCTGGCACACGGTTTCAAATATAATGGAGAACAGAAAGTAACATTTTTTTTCTTCCATTATTTCAAATTTGAATGTCGTTAAAACAAAAAACTGACTGTAAAATGATTAATAAGGTTTGAATGTTTACAATTTTATAAAAAATAACTGACTGATTCACAGACCAGCTACGACTTCCGATATGTCAGCAACAAAGCTTTCCAATTGGCTAAAACTGCATAATTTTAAATGTATGTAACTTTTTTGGTATTAATTCTTAGAAATAAAAAAAGACAAACACCACGCTGATTTTCGTCATCAACATGCAAAAGTACATTAGGGTAGAAAATTTGCAAAAAGGAAAAAAGAAGAGAAAATGATAGGAAGAACTTAAAAAAGTGATTGGAAGAATTTTTTTAAAATCCGCATTCCATTCTTGTGCTCGTCCGATTCTGTCAAATCAAACCCTTTGTAACAACAACAACAACAACAACAACAACAACAGCAGCAGCAGCAGCAGCAACAACTGTCTATCTATCTATCTATCTATCTATCTATCTATCTATCTATCTATCTATCTATCTATCTATCTATCTATCTATGTGTGTGTGTGTTTGTGTCTGAATGTATATGTGTATGTCTGAGTGTGTGATGTGTGTGTGCCTTGTTCGCGTATGTGTTTCTGTATGAAGGCACCAAAACCTTTTGTGTGTGTGATTACGTATATTCGTGTGACTATGTCTCTGCGAGTGTTTGTGTGTGAGTGTGTGTGTGAGTGTGTGTGTGTGTGTGTGTACGTTTTATGTGTGTGTGTGTCCACGATTGTTACACCAACTGTGTTCTTGAAAAATCTGTACTGGTTGTCTAACAAATGCCAATATGTCTACAGATGCCAAACATTCTCTGTTATGGACAACCCGCTGAGTAACATTTGTGACACGCCATGTCAGAGGCCTCCACCCCCTCAGAGTCCTGATTGTCTTACATCCACTTCCTCTTCCTTCTCTTTTCCTTCCTTCTCCTCTTCATTTTCTTTTCTCTGTCTGTCTCACTATTTTATGTTCTCTCAATTTCTATTTTGCTAGTCTCACCAGATTTATCTTTAGCTCTATTTCTCGTCTTTCTCCTCCTCGATGGGAAAGACGACAATCGATGTTGTACTTGTATGTATGTATGTATGTATGTATGTATGTATGTATGTACGTGTGCACGTATGTACGTATGTATGTATATACACACGCACAAATACACACACACATATATAGACAAATCGAAAATAAAAATAAACACATAAACAACGAGTCAAAGGGGCGTACACAGTGAATATATTCAGCTGACGTTCAGTTTAACATGGAAAAAAGAGAGTGTGTGTGACGTTTCGAGCAAAGTTCTTCGTCAGAAAGAGGAAAGGTCCGGAGAGAAGGAAAAACATAGTCCGAGAAAATCGCGTGTGTAGTTACATGGCTGAAGTGACAGAAAGTAGCAAAAGATAAGGTGATTTTTGGAAGCAGGAGAAAGCGAAAATGTCCAGTGTGTGTACGTGCGTGTGTATGGTAGTATATATGTGTGTGTGTGATAGTATCTGTGCGCGTGTGTGTTTGTGTTTATGTGTAAGGGAATGGTGCTGACAGGTCAGAAGCAATAGTTAGATTTGGTGGTGAGAGGCGAGGTAACAAGTGTGCGAATGCGTTAGTGTTGCAGTGTGTGTCTGTATGAGTGTGTGTAAGCTCGGATATACGATGGTGTGTGAATATGTATGTCTGTGTGTATTTGCTTGTGCGTGTTTGTGGATGTGAGGGGCGGGGTATGTTTATACCTCTTTTCTACTAATGATTAGTTTGGGTAATACCTAAAGATTTTAACCATCACAATGTTCGTAAATTAATTATATGAATTCATGTGCGAAGACTGTGATGGATGAAATCTTTAGGCATTACACAAACTAATCTTCAGAATGAAAAATAAACACTGCTAGTACGTCAGCTGTATGTTTGTGTGTGTATGCGTGTGTGTGTGTGGTAGTATATATATATATATATATATATATATATATATATATATATATGTATGTGTGTGTGTGTGTGTGTGTGTGTGCGTGTGTGTGTGTGTGTGTCTGTGTTACTGTGTGGTAAGAAGCTTGCTTCCCAACCATAATGGTTCTGGGTTCAGTCCCACACGGTGGCACCTTGGGCAAGTGCCTTCTATATATATATATATATATATATATATATATATATAGGGTGACCCCCTTCGGTCATGACTGACCATGGGATTGCACCTAGAAAGTTACCCTCCGAGGCACAAGTCCAGGCAAGGTTGTTTATGGAAGACCAGCAGTCGCCCATGCATATCAGCCTCCCTTCTCTACACCACCGATATTACCCTCGGGAAAGGCAAACATCGATACAGCTTGGTACCTGTGACGTCGTAACTCATTTCTACAGCTGAATGAACTGGAGCAACGTGAAATGAAGTGTCTTGCTCAAGAGTACTACACGCAGCCCGGTCCGGGAATCGAACTCAGCTCACGATCGTAAGCTAGATGCTCTAACCACTGCGCCTTCACGTATATATATATATATATATATATATATATATATAGCCACTACACATTCAGTCGAAAGTGGTCGTGTTTTTAACAGACCACATATATAGTCGTATATATGCATACATATATACACACACACATATTTGTATGTATGTATGTATGTATGTATGTATGCATACACACGTCGCTTGTGTGTACGTTCATGCGTGTACGTTCAGCGTTTATAAATGCACGGCTAAGCTGCTAGCATTTCTAAGCTATATTTACTTAAAAAGTCTTTATCTACTTTTAAAAAGATGGTCCAACGTTTAAAGTAAAGAGATGCCAACGGGTAAAAAAAATAGGTCCCTACTGACCCCGAAATACGTGCAAAAAAAAACAAAAAGCTTCAAAAATGAAAAGAAAAGGAACTAGCCAGGGACCCCACAGCGTTTGAGATTCAAAACTGATTTCAAAGGTATTGCTAACCACACGAAACGATCGCGTTATCAATATATATATATATATATATATATATATATATATATATATATATATATATATATATATATATATATATATATATATATATATATATTCACATACACGAACATACATATAAATGGTAGCCAGTTTCAAACACCAGAGCGAACGTCTGGTGTTTGATTGTGTCGAGTGTGTTTTCTTTAGATAGATTTCCTGAGCTTCGGAATGCCCCAAAAGAAACCAACATGGCGGCTATCTCCTATTATTTCGGTCTAATCTCAGTAGCCTATTGGCTGTTGTTGTTGTTGTTGTTTCCGTCGTTGTTTTCGTCAACACTGCTATTTTCGTTTTGATGGCGATGTCTTATTTATCTCAAGGACTCCATGGCTGGTTGGGTTGGTGGAAGTGGAGGAATTAAAAACCCAAAATTGTGGTGACAGTGGTAGTAGTAATGGTGGTAGTTGTGATGGTAGTAGTAGTAGTAGTAGTAGTAGTAATAGTAGTAGTAGTAGGTGTAGAATGTGTTACGATAGCGGTGAAGGTGTTTTCCAAAGTGGTAGCAGCTACGTTGTCATCACAGTCGTCGTGTTCGCCCTTGTTGTTGTTGTTGATGCTTAGCACAGCTCCCCCACCCACGTCACCCCGACGATCAAGCCTAACAGGACAGACATATTTGCAAAAACATTCCGGTTTTCTTAGGCTTGCGCAGCACTAAGTTATCTAATGTATCCTATTTTTTTTTACATATGTCGGCAGGGTGTGATTTGAAGGAGACTTGGCTGCTGTTTCTTGTAGATCGAGCGATTGTGTTGAGTCTACAATATATGTATATATGTATGTGCGTAAATACCTTTAAAACTAGAAGTGGAAATAACAGTACATGTATACATACATACACACACACATACATGCATGCCTACATAATACACACATACAACAACAGCACACACACACAAGCATATACACACCCACGTACACACGCGTGTGTGTGTGTATGTCTGTATGTATACTTGTGTGTGTGCGTGCGTGTGTACATGTATAAATATATGTACACTTTTTTATACTTTTACATATAATTATATATATATATATATATATATATACATAAACACACACACACACATATATATGCATATATATACACATATATATATGTATATGTATATATATATATGTGTATATATATATTATATGTACATATATATATATATATATATATATATATATATATATATATATATATATATATATATATATATATATATGCGAGTAAAAATAAATACAAAAAAAGGGGTTTTGTATGATTGTGTATAGAGGAATATATTATTTATATATATATATATATATATATATATATACATATGTAATTATGTGTATGTGCATTTGTGTGTGTGTGTGAGTGTGTGTGTGTGAGTGTGTGTGTGTGAGTGTGTGTGTGTGAGTGTGTGTGTGTGAGTGTGTGTGAGTGTGTGTGTGTGTGTGTGTGTGTGTGTGTGTGTGTGTGTGTGTGTGTGTTGAATATAGTTTATGGCTATAAATAATATAAACAAACAAGGAGACAAGCTTGTTTACTTTCCTAATTCGATCCATGCTTAGAGAAGGGTTAGCTTAGCAAACCAGCAACACGCACCGCATGCAAGTAACGTAATAAAAATAAATAAATAAAAAAAAAAAATATAAATTAAAAATTAAAGAAAAAAAAACACTTATCCACCTCTTAATAAAGAAATAAGAAAAAAAAAATAACTGAAACAAAAATATAACAAAATAACTGCCAGCGAATGGGGGAACAAATTTGGTGTGACTGGAGAATGTAAAGAATCAAATTTATTCCTGTCATCTCCGCACGAATAATTAAGGAAATCAACTGTAACTAACAACGCCTTCTTGTTAACAAGATATCTGGACGTACACTGTGTTCTATGGCTTTTTTTTCAATAACAACAAAAGCGATGACAAAACAAGAATATGACCTATACATTAGTTGTCTCCCTTCCACTTTACCTCTCTTATTGCTTCTCATCATTTTCGTTTCTTCTCTCCTATTCCTTCTCTCGTTTTCCTTTGTTTGTTTGTTTGTTTGTTTCTTTCTTTACTTAATACGAATCGCCTGTTATATTATTATATTATGTTATATACCTGATATTCATAGTTTTTTTTATCTATCTATCTATCTATCTATCTATCTATCTATCTATCTATCTATCTATCTATCTATCTATATACTTTCTATTTCCATTTATTTTTGCAATCTCTTATTGGTAATAACACCTTCAACGGGCAACACCTTCCGGTTGCATATATATAACCACCGATCATATTTACAGTCACTCTGTTCTCACAGCTTCTTTAACAACAAGGTTTGTTGTTTAGACGATCGTCTCTCGCTGCTGTAACTAGTTCGAAAGCAATGAGAATGAAATTACCGACAGTGTTTTCGACTCGTTTTCGTCACGCGCGTCTGTTTTTGAAAGGAACTCATCGACCGGAAGTCAACGGGCGGGATCGCTCTGATGCAGCCATGATGAGAGGCTGGCGTCTCGTTACATGACTGAAGATATTGGTTTTGCAAATGGCCAATTAAGTTAGACAACATTAATTTATAATGATACAGGCTAGGATCTACGTGTTTGTGTGTGTGTCTGTGCGTGTGTTTGTGTGTGTGTCTGTGCGTGTGTTTGTGTGTGTGTGTGTGTTTGTGTGTGTGTAGCCTTGTGTACGCATGGCTGTCAATGAATCGTATTGCGAACAGAGACATATAGGCGGGCAGTAGGCGCATTACAGACGATTTTTGGTTGTAGCTGTTGTTGTTGTTGCTGCTGCTGCTGCTGTTGCTGCTGTTGCTGTTGTTGCTGTTGTCGTTGGTGTTATATCTGCTGGTGGTAGTTGTTGTTTACAGTGTTAATTCGTTCCTCCTTCCATATATCTTGGATTCATATCAGTTGTATAAACATACGAAGATACTGCCTACCCGACAAGAATTCAGAAGAATATTGTCATATATATATATATATATATATATATATATATATATATATATATATATATATATATATATATACATACATTCATGCATACGTGCATTTATCCAGATATGTATTCAAATACGTCAAGCACACACACACACACACGCGCACACACACACACACACACACACACACACACACACTTAATTAAAATATATGTTTGTGTGTTTGCCATATCAGTATATTAGGATGGATAAATGTAGGCATGCATCAACATATATTAATAAATGAAGTGTTTGTGTTTACACATATGTAAATACATACATACATACATACATACAAGTAGTCAGCGTGAAAAAACCTCATAATGAAAAAACTCATCATTTTTTCATAAATATATATAATTTATATAAGGGCATTAACTATATAGTAATGCCTCACGCTTGGAGGGACTAAATAAGTAAAAAAATACCAAAAAATAAGCAACATATTTACCGAAAGCGAGGAAATGCAGCTTTCAAAATTAATCTCTTAAAAACATTTAACTTAACGGTAAACCACTGGTTTCTCAATCAATACAGTAAAACTGTGAAGTAAGTTGCATCTTTTGTTCATCAGTACACGTATGATTCTTGTTTATTTTTATGTGTCTCGACCATACGTGTACTGATGAACAAAAAGAGATTAATTTTGAAAGTTGAATTTCCTCGCTTTCGGTAAATATGTTGCTTATTTTTTGGTAGTTTTTTACTTATTTAGTCCCTCCAAGCGTGAGGCATTACTACATAGTTAATGCCCTTATATAAATTATATATATATATATATATATATATATATATATATATATATATATATATATATATATATATATATATCAGGAGCTGACTAAAAAGCCGAAGGAGCCATTCCACCGACCATGGCTAATAGTGACAGTGAAGGGGAAAACGTAAGAGGAGGATGGTTCACAGTACAATTAAAAGGAGCAAAACCTAGCCCCGTCAATAGTGGACCATACTGAGTAGCACCATTTTATCTTCTTATGACGAATGGAAAGTTTCCGGGGGTGGGACGGCGTTAAAGATTTCAAAATGTGTCGTTCACCTTCCAAAAAAGAGGGTTAAACACTAACAGGAAACAATATAAAAGGGTGAGGAGTATCACGGTCTTTTGACCTAAAACAAATCAACAATTATCACAACGATGGTAAGTGTGTCCAATGAAGTGTGTCTTCATATGTCCTATAATTAAGCATTCCGACAAAGAGGAATCGATAAAATAAGTACCAAACTTAAATAAGCACTTAAGGTTCGGTTCGATATAAGAGACCAAAGCCCTTGAAGGTGCTGCTCTAGCATGGCCGTTGTTTAGTGAGTAAAACCAGTAAAAATGTATAATAGCATTTGGACTGGATTGCATTGTCTATGTTCAGTCCTCTGCAGGACGAAGGCCTCAGTATGTTCTCTCCAATGTAAAAGCCATGAATTTAAGCTTGAAATCATATTGGTTTGATAAGCCTACCCTGCCGAACTAGCTCGACATGGCTTGGCAGAGGGGTGCAGTTTTTATACTCTTACTCAAGAATAGTCAAGTCAGTTATTTCAACACCAGTGCTCATCTAGCACTAATTTGATCGAACCCAAAAAGATGAAAGACAAAGTCGTCCTCAGCGGAATTTGAACTCAGAACGTAAGGACAGACGAATTACAGCTAAGCATTTCATCCGGCATGCAAATTATTCTTATTTATTTATTGCCCACAAGGGGCTAAACATAGAGGGGACAAACAAGGACAGACAAAGGGTCTAAGTCGATTACATCGACCCCAGTGCGTAACTGGTACTTAATTTATTGACCCCGAAAAGATGAAAGACAAAGTCGACCTCGGCGGAATTTGAACTCAGAACGTAAGGACAGACGAAATACCGCTAAGCATTTGATCCGGCATGCAAACGATTCTGCCAGATGGTCGCCTTTGAAAGAGCAACAAATAAGCTATATTTTCACTCTTTGCGATTATACACTCTTCAATAATGACTTCAATTATCAAATACACAAACGCTCATTCGAATTTCATTTCTCTTCTTATTGATATAATTGAAACGACAAGGAAACAATGAAACGAATCAGGCAATGGACGCAGACTAACGTTTTTGCTGTTAACTTTCTGATTAAAATGATTAAAGCCAATAAAAATTCTGTTACAATTACGGTTAGATCATGCTAAACGTTCAGCCTGGGAGTAACCAAAGCAATCAAAATCGCTAACTGTTCTTGACAGTTCTTAAGGGAAAACAAATATGAACTTGACTTATACGAGACCAATGTGTATTGGCGCTGAATATTAGTTCCATTACCGCTTCTCCTCCCCAGAGGGCGCTACAATTAACGACAGACATCGAAGTGGAGGCCATTAAAAAAAAATTGCTTTTATCTATCTATCTATCTATCTATCTATCTATCTATCTATCTATCTATCTGTCTGTCTGTCTGTCTGTCTGTCTGTCTGTCTGTCCGTCTGTCCGTCCGTCTGTCTGTCTGTCTTACTATTAAGTGTCAGCGAAAGAGAAAAAGATTAAACAAGCAGATAAACACGTCTAATAACAGAACGATAATAGTGACCAAGAAATATTTAGATGAGGATGGTGTGTGTGTGTGCGTACATATATATACATATATATATATATATATATATATATATATATATATATATATATTAGGCTTTATCTTTTACTTGTTTCAGTCATTAGACGGCGGCCATGCTGGAGCACAGCATTGAAGAATGTTTAGTCAAATGAATCGACCCAGTACTTTTTAAAGTCTGGTACTTATTCTATCGTTTTTTCTTTTGCCGAACCGCTAATATACGGAGGTGTAAACGCTCTAACACTGATGGTCAAGTGGTGGGGGACAAAGACAGACACATACACACACGCACTCCCACATACATATATATGAAGGTATGTATTTATGTATATATATATATATATATATATATATATATATATATATATATATAACTATATATATATATATATATATATATATATATATATATATATATATATATATATATAGGCTGTGTGGTAAGTAACTTGCTTACCAACCACATGGTTGCGGGTTCAGTCCCACTGCGTGGCACCTTGGGCAAATGTCTTCTACTATAGCCTCGGGACGACCAAAGCCTCGTGAACAAAAAAAAATAGTTGTACCCGTAATTCAAAAGGGCC
>NC_142947.1:11432158-11437158 GCF_046866305.1 Octopus bimaculoides
ATAAACTTGGCATTACGTTCCCCAAATTTCGTAAGGTGTCAGTGGTGTAATGGTTAGCATGGTTGCCTCCCAAGCAGCCGGTCCGGGTTCGATCCCCGGCTGACGCATAAGATAATTTTTTTATTTTATTTACGGGGAAAAATATTATCATTTGACAATTCTACTTTCACTTTCGCCGCGAATTAATCGTATTCGATCGTACATCATGAATTAAATGCAACATCACTGTCTTTCTCTTGCATCTTTTACATATGCCAGTCATTGTATTGTAGCCATGCTGGAGCATCGCCTTAGAGGGTTTTATTCGAACAAATCAACCTCAGTAGTTATGATTTTTTTTTTAAAGTCTGGTGCTTATTCTATCTGTTTCATTTGCCGAATTGATTATGTTATGTGGACGTAAACAAACCATCAGCGGTTGTCAAAAGGAGGATGGAGAAGAAGTGGAGGAAGAGGAGAGAAAAGTGTGCCGGAAAGAAGACCTTGCACATGGTTCCAGCAGTGCTTTGGGGAGAGAATAATCTCCCGATACGGCAATGTCAACTGGCCTTCACGTGCCCCAGACTTGACTAGCCCAGATTTTTTCTTGTGGGGATACCTGAAAGACAGGGTTTACGTCAACAAACCGGAGACCCTGGTGCAGCTGAAAGAGAACATCAATAGAGAAATCAGAGAAGTGGGGTCTGAAACTCTTGAGGGTGTTATGGGGCAAGTTTTGGAATGAACACGGGCGTACGATGCCGAAAATGGCTGCCAATTTAAGCCATGTCGTTTGTCATATGTGATGGAGTGCTGTTGGAAAATTTGAGTTATGTATATTAATTTCCATTATGTCCTTTATATTGTATCAAAATTTTATGCATTTATTTGTAACGTTGATGAAGTTATAAAAAATTGAAACCCATCAGCAATTTTTGGGACAGCCTATATGTGTCTGTATGTGAATATCTATCTATCTATCTATCTATCTATCTATCTATCTATCTATCTATCTATCTATCTATCTATCTATCTATCATATATATATATATATATATATATATATATATATATATATATATATATATATATATATATATATATATATATATATATACATATATATATATTCACTTGAATCCTGAACTTTTATTCATACATACATACAAACATATACACATATATATATGCACACGCACACATATACACACATACACACACACTCACACACACACGCACACGCATAAACATACACACGCACACACACACACACACACACACACACACACACACACACACACACACATAGGCGGGTGTCAGAAAGCAGAACTAGATGCTTTTGATGGTGGGACGATAACATAAGTACCACCAATTTACTGGTGTCGTATTACTCGACAATTTCCTATCTTCCAGCGGTTCTGCTATGTTTTTTTAAAAAAGATTTTATTAATATTATTATTATTATTATTATTGCTATTATTTGAACAAAAAGAGCAACCACAAGTCTCTTTATTACCCAGAAAGATATATATATATATATCTCGTATGTAACATAGACAGTATTATTTCGTGAAAGGACTACGATAGGAGTGTAACGTAGACAACAAAAGAGATGTGAAAGTGTAAATACAGTGTGTGGAGTGTTTGGTGTAACGGAATGGTGTGGAAGTAGTATGCAAAGGAAACAATTAAACAATAGATGGAGAAGATAGACAAATAGACAGATAGATAGGTAGAGAGCTAGAAAGGGGTTCACAGATAATTTAGATAACGATAGAGGCATGAAGTGGATGAGTGATATTCTGCGAAATGCTTTTGTTTTTGTTTTCGTTGATATTAAGAGGATATAGTGCTGTGGGATTTAGAAACAAAGAAAAAAGAATATAAATATGAATAAATAAATAAATAGATAAATAAATAAATAAATAAATAAATGGTGGAAATGTGAAAAGAGACAAAGTATATAGTAGGAACACACACATGCTTGCACACACACACACACATATTTATATACTCATATATATACTTATATATATATATATATATATATATATATATATATATATATATATATATACTCATACATACATACATACGTATGTATGTATGTACGTATGTATATACAACACTTTATACACATATATATGTACCTAAATGTATACTTACATAAATAATTATTTTTGCAAGGTAACGAGTGACAGTAACTTCGCAGTTTGGCTTAGTCGGCCTGTCAGAGTGATATATATAAGTGCGTGAGTTTCTGTGTGTGCTCGTGTAATACATACCTACATACACATATACATACATACATGCATATGTGTGTGTGTGTGTGTGTGTGTGTGTATATGTATATATTTGCGTGTGTGCGTTTGTGAATATGTGCATGCATATGTGTAGGTATGTACGTAAGTAAAAGTAAAGTGTTTATTTTTCGGGATATCCTTGAAACCGATGTGACGATGGGGACGGAAGGAGTGAAACTGGTTACTGTTTACACACTTCATCTTCCAGTATTTCCCAAATTGTCGCATATTTTACTGAGGCGCCTCTCATTTCGTCCTGGTGTACTCAAAGACCTGATTTCTCCTCCCTTCCCATCATACACCGTCATGAATTATCCTTTCTTCTGTCGTTTTTGTTTTGGGAAGAAAAAAAATATCGTCTGCTTCTTCCAAATTCGACGGTTATTTATTCCTCCATTGAACAAACGAATTAAATGTTATATTTGAAGAAAAGTTGTTCAAAGGTAACCAATCTAACAAAATTAAGATGTATTAGTTTTTAAATAACTTTTGTAGTTTGTGTATCTTCTATTTGTTTAACCTTGAGAGGGTTTTAGTCAAACAAATCCACACCCATTATATTTCTTCTTTTTTTTTGGTAAATCTTTTTTGCCAAACCGTTAAGTTACGGGAACGTAAACAAACCAATACCGGTTGTCAAGGGATTAAGAGGCGAGTGATAAGCACAGACAAAAAGTGACACACATACATTCGCAAACTGTGTGTGTGTATACACATATATATGTATACATGTGACGAGGTACCGCACAGATTCAGTCAACGAAATTTTCTCAAGGCATTGCCCAAGGTGTTGCGCAATGGAATTGAACATGAAACCATGAGGGTGCAAATCGAGCTTCTAAATACATTTTTTGTATACGCAAAAAAAAAAGAAAAATTCAAGTCCTCCTACAAAAAAAAAAAAAAAAAAAAAAAAAAAATTAGAATTCCCCATAACTTCCGTTTCCTTATATTAATACTCTTCGGAGCCACTGTTTACCGTTAGATGTCCACGCATAAGGACTACGTTATGCATTTTCTGCATAAAAACTACATGTTAAGGCCTGTGCAGAAGCATACTTTGAATGTAGTGAGCTATGAAAATCTTAATCAACTAAACTGTACGTGCAGCAAAGAGAAATAATCATTAGATAAAACAAATTTTAGATCAGTTCAAATATGCTAAGTGATACATGTGACCCGGAAAGAGGCAGTTAATGTGGTTTGCCACAGAAAAAAATTCTCACTTTATGCCAGTGTTCCTCAACCATTTTTTTTCTGAACCGACTTTTGGTATGACTATACCTTTTGCTTGAGCAGTGGTGTTCATTTGACCCTTAGGGATCCACATAAGATTTTGCGGTTAAAGCCTATGTGCAATAAATTAGTTTTACTTCTATAATAAACAAAATATTTTAAACAATTTTATAATACAATTCCTAATATGTGTGTGTGTGTATAGGATTTTTTTTTCACTTTGAATAGTTTTGAACGTCCACCTGAATAAAATAGGAACCAAAGGGGTCCGTAAGGAAAAAAATGGTTCATTCGGTATGAATTGGTAGATGCATTTCTAAATTTTTTTCTTGGTTTTGGGTTCAGTTCCACTATGTGGCACTTTGGGCAAGCGCCTTTCTTCTATTGTAGTCCCAGGCCGACAAATTCCTTGTGAGGGAATTTGCTAGACGAAAAACCCGTCCTTTGCCTTGCAACCGGTATTCTTTTCTTTTTGCATCATTGTAACTTAACAGTTCGGCAAATGAATTCGTTAGAATAAGTACCAAACTTAGCCCCAGGTGGACCAATATCTTGTGAATGAATTTGGCAGAGGGAACTCCCTCCCACACTGCTTAGTACCCGGCATGCGTTTTACATCTCCGTAACTTAGCAGTCCAGCAAATGAGTACGATAGAATAATACCAGACGTAATAATATAAGTACGGCCTGTCAATTTGTGCGACTAAACCCTTGAAGGCTGTGCTCCAGCATGGCCGCAGTAAAAGATGAATAAGTAAAAGATAAAACATAAAAAGATAAGATTCCAGCCTTATTTTTTTGGAGACACTTGAAGATTGTTGTATTGTTGTTTATTCTGCTACACTTCTAAAGTTGAGATTCAAGCATGGATGAGTAACAGGATTCAGGATATAACTAAAAATAAGATGCAAAACATATTTGATAAAACAAAGTGATTGGATATCCAATGCCATTCAGGATATAACTGCTGAAAAACAAATTTCTAAAGCTTCAGAATAGCGTCATAATCTGTATACGTAATGATGATAGCGGACATGCTAAAAATTTAACAAAATGAATTTATGTTAACGTGTAATAAATTCTTTTGCTTTCACTTGTTACAGATTAATTAACTGGCACTTCGTCGCTTACGACGACAAGGGTTCCAGTTGATCCGATCAACGAATCAGTCTCCTCGTGAGGTTAACGCGCAAGTGACCGAGCGCTCCATAAGCACGATTACCCTTAACTAACTTAGTTCTCAGGCAGATTCAGTGTGACACAGAATGTGACAAGGCTGACCCTTTGAAATACAGGTACAACTAATTTTTATTAGCTGAGTGAACTGGAGCAACGTGAAATAAAGAATCTTACTTGAGGACACATCGCGCTGCAAGAATCGAACTCTCAACTTTACGATCGTGGGCTAAGTATCGTGAGCCTAACCACTAAGTCACGCGCCTTCACTATTACAGATTAATTCTGCCGTATATAGAACTAAAA
>NC_142947.1:11439658-11464658 GCF_046866305.1 Octopus bimaculoides
ATCTATCTATCTTATTTGCATGTCTGTGGGTGCCTGCCCGTGATTTGGTAATATTTGCCAGGAATATTATCGTGTGGGAGAAGCATTGTTATTCCCTATAGATCAGATTTTGAAAAATAACGGAAGTTCTGAAAATAACTACTTTTGCAATGCCAAACGTTTATTTTTCACAATTATTTGTTTTAGAGAAAAATTATTTGTCGCTGAAAAAATTAATATGGTTCAACCCGCCTTACAACATGTTTAAAATAACCAGCGTGGCTGAAGATCTGTCTCGGTTCAGATTTCATTTCTTAGTCGATCATTAATCTTTTAAGCCCTTTTATAAATAAGACTACTATCCTAGCAAACGCGTACATAGTAGAGGCATAGTTGAAAACTCTAACCATGAATCTTGGGTACTTTGAGAGGACCCCTGTGTTGCAAGGGTGCTAGGACAATTCATCCCCGGTTATTTCGTCGTCGGTTAATTTGTCCCCCATCAATTCGTCGTTGATCAATTCATCCCCAGGTCAATTCGTCGCTAGCCAATTCGACCCAAAATACTTTTAAATGTGATTTTCGAGGGGAAGTTTAGAACAATCACTTTAGAATTAAGATCGTCGTTGGACAATTTTAGATATGCTTTTTTCCTTTCTTTAACCCCTTCTCTCACTCCCTCTTTTAAGTTTCTGCGCTGAACAGTTTACGAACAAAGATTTTCAAGCAAATCAAATTAAATTTATTCAATACGCCTACCTATCAACATGACTATCTGTAAGATCATAACTTCAGAGAAAGGAAAAATCGAAGTGGTCGATCAAGAAAATTAAATATGCACAAAAAATAAGCGGAATGCAAATGGATTGAGAGTATACAGGAGGTGCGAAAATCGTGAGTGCAAGGCGAGACTTCATATAGATGAAAATTATAAAGAGCTTAAGAAGATTGGGATCCATAATCACGCTTCAACTGCTGCAGAGGTAAAGGCGAGGATAATAGTTTCAAATATTAAAGTAAAGTCTATTTCATCTCGTGATGCTCCTCGCTCAGTTACCACCAGTGAAGTTCTGAACCCGGAACCATGTGGTTGGTAAGCAAGTTACTTACCACACAACCACTCCTGATAGATAGATAGATAGATAGACAGACAGATAGATAGATAGATAGATAGATAGATAGATAGGTTATTTGTCAGTATAACCAAGATATCCTAGTGGCTGAAAAAATTAGGAATATGTATCATATATGAAGCATGGACGCTCGGAAAATGCCTTCTGTGACTCACATGTGAGATACAGGACAGGCAAAGGGTTACAGAAACGAAATGTAAATTAGAACCTGAGATCTGAGCTATATCTTGATATATCTCCGTCAGTTAAATATTTACTTTTGATTCGCAAGACGCCCGTTTGTCCGTAGATTTGGACTATTTTTGCATTAAACACTAACTTCAATATTATGTTTCTAATCAAATATTAATTTATTATTATTATATAAATATATAAGTAATATTACATATTATATTGCCATCGCTAATTGAAGAGGTCTAGCCTGGGTGCTTAATCAACCGTCCCGTGCATGTGTCATATGCATAAAAAACATACATTGCATATATATATATATATATATATATATATATATATATATATATATATAGACACGCGCATATAGGTTTCAAGATGTATGTAATTTCATAGACACGTGTAACTTCATAGATACATCCTGTACGATAACGAGCGTCGACCAGTAGCTAAAACACACACACACACACACACACACACACACACACACACACACACACACACACACACACACACACACACACACACACACGCGTGTGCACAAACGCACATATACACACATATACTCACATTCCGATCTTTCTACTTGCTTGTTTATAACACTATATGCAAATAATCTCTCTCTCTCTCTCTTTATACACACACACACACACACACACACACACACACACACACACACACACACACACACACACACACACACACACACACACACACACACACACATATATATATATATATATTAGAATGAATGTATGTATTTGCGTATATATATATATATATATATATATAAGCAATGCATACCTTAGTTATGTGTAAATGAATGCAAATAACAAATCATATTTTGATATAACTTTCATATCTAAGAGACGCAACAGGAAATAGAGTACATATACTATCCCTCAATTATACGGTTACGTTCTGTCTCATTTACCAGCAGTCGATATATATGTATATATAGGCATATGTATGTATATTATTGTTTCTTGTTTTATACTTCTATGTCTGCTTACCTTTACCTTTCACTCCTTGCAAACTCATTGCTAATTCAATGTTCAATATTCATATCTTTGCCGCCAGTCTCGCCACTAGATTGACGTCATCCCACTGTCAACCGGATGTTTAATCTGAATGAAGCAACTGTGTGCAATCTCAGCTCGAGGTGTCTAGGATTCTAATGATTTTGTTGTCTAGCTCAGGTGAGCCCCGATCGAGCAAATGTAATAGCCTGTGGCTAGTTGGCCAGATTATCCACTGCGTGTCTGTAACTTGTTGGGGGCACATATCACGTACTGTGGTACGTCGTGTGACAATCCGGGCTGCTATTGACCTGTGTGTTTCTGTATAGTTGTACATCGTTATGGTGCCTAAATATAAGAATAAAATAAATCATGATATCATTCGTTAGAATTATACCATTAAATCATTAGTTGCTGAAAAAATAAATGTCCGAAATTTCGATTTACTATTAACCAGTCATATGTTTGATGTTTGTATACTTTCGAATATATTTATCAAAACGATCTTGTGCTGTTGCCTTTCATCAGCCGTTAGAACAATCGGGAAAATGAAACAAGTTACTAGAAAGTTGAATTTTAATTAATAGGTATATGCACGTATATACACGAACACAAATATACATATATAGTCATTATATATGCATGTATGGATGTGCATATCTATCTATCTATCTATCTATCTATCTATCTATCTATCTATCTATCTATCTATCTATTTTTGAGTTTATGCAGGGTCAAATTTAAGAAGAAAAACATGACAGTGGAGACATACAAGGAAACCGAACGAAAACAAACACATATATATATACACATATATAGGGGAGAATTCACCAAAAAAGACGAAGACAGGTGGTGTAGACAACAAACAGATATACTAGTTTAACGCTCGGGAAGTGAAAAAGTCTTTAACGTTTAGGGCCTACGCTCTTCCACAGAAACGAACACAGAAAGAAACAATTAGAGAAAATAAAGAATGTGTAGTGTCTAGCGATCTATCACGACGAATGCCGGACAGAGGGGTCACACAGGAGAGCTAGGAAGAAAGGGAGATAATAAATTCGTGGTGATCCCAAAATGAAGATGCGCGTGCACACACGCACACACACACACACACATATGTATGTATATATATACATACATATATGTGCATAAGCATCTTACGCACTTATATGCCGATATATTTATATATTTTTGGAATAAATATACAACACTAGCGTTGCTTCGAGTTCATAATTGAATATACAAACATACACAAACACACGCGCGCATACACACACACGCACATATTAGGGTGTCCAGACAGTAATTGCGTTTTTTCACCACTATGAAATATGATTCAAGGAATTACGTCAGAGCCATGGTCGAATGGTCGAGAACTGTCTAGAAATAGTATATCATCTCTCCTCTCCGGCAGTGTGTCATTCGTAGCTATTTCGGTAATCAATGCCATGAAAGATAAGAACTTTATTAACCAACATATCCGCCATTGCTTACCGTATGAGTTTCGAAAGAAAAGTACACCTACAGTAGCAATGAAAAAAACTTTTGTGAAGTGTATCCGGATGCAGTGAAGGCCCTACATGTCAGCTGTTGTCTAAAAGGTATAAAGATGACGATTGTGATATATCCGACAAGCCGCGCTCTGGAAGACGTACCACTTTGAACGACGACCTTTTGAATGAGACTATTGTATTACATCAACATCTAATACAATAGTAGAGATTTCGCGCAAAGATTTAATCTGTCATGTTCAACTATCCACAAACGTCTGACGGAAATTGGGAAAACATACAAAGAGGGAAATTGGGTTCCACATGAATTTACGCTTGTATTTAATTTATCGACTCCTGTAAGAATGAAATGGGGGAAAAATGACTTCGGCAGCATTCGAACTCAGAACGTAGTGAACCGGAACGAAGGCCCACATGTTAACAATTCAGCCAGCTTGCTGTCCCAGAGATATCCTATTATGAATACCAGTTTATTAACTAGTAGGAGGTGCACAGTAAGCAATTTCGACAAGCAAAACAAAACGATTCAATACACACACACACAACATTTCAAAATGGCAAAAGCGAGCGTAAATAAACTAGCGTGGTGCCGGCAGTTTTCTTTATTGTAAAACAATTTTCAAAAGTGTTATTAGTTTGGGCTTTCCGTTACTCTGGATACAGGTTTATATATATATATATATATATATATATATATATATATATATATATATATATATATATATATATATATATATATATATATATATATATATATATATATATATATATATATATATATATATATATATATATATATATATATATATATATATATATATACATATTTTTTTTCGGAAGTTAAACTGTAGTTTATGTTTGCGACAGCTTGAAGACATTCGCCAAAAACCAAATCAAAGCTAAAATAAACAAAAGTAAAAAAAAATATATATAATATAAAAGCAAAAAAAGGAAGAAAAATGATGACATGAAGAGAAACAACAATTTATCTATCGGCCGGTGGTCTCTTCATATCATATGGCTCAGATCTCGTACCTGTTGACAGATGTTTGACTTACCCCGCCCCACAAGAAAGAATATAGAAAGAAGATGAATGAAAAGCAAAAAAAAAAAAAAAAACGAAAAAAAAAACATTCCAGACAACGAAAATAGTGACAAAATGGCACTGCGTGGTATGAAGATGTCAATAGTTACTACAGGGTCCATAGTGCCCTTGGGAGTCCATTTAAGATTTTGTTGTTTAAATTTATCTACAATAAATTGGTTATACTTCTGCAATACATAAAATATTTTAACAACTTTTTAATTCAATTTCTAATAATATTTAATTATTAAGTAGAGCGGCGATCTAGCAAAATCGTTAGCACTCCGGACAAAGTGCTCAGTGGCACACTTAGTCCGTCTACACGTTCGAAGTTAAAATTTTGCCGAGGTCGACTTTGTCTTTCATCCTTTCGGAGTTGATATAATAAGTGCCAGTTGAGTATTGGGATCGCTGTAATCAACTTAGTCTCTTCTCCAAAATTGCTAGCCTTTCGTTAAAAATTGAAGCCAATTTTTAAACTATATTTTAAACTAATTTTTTAAACTATATCTAGTCAATTTTTAAACTATATTTTAAACTAATTTTTTAAACTATACCTAGCCAATTTTTAGACTATATTTTAAACTAATTTTTTAAGCTATATTTTAAACTAATTTTAAAACTATATCAATAGGTTTCGTTTTAGGATTTGGATTCTTAATGTGAGTTCGTGTGTTGAAGCTAGCTGCAGACTCGTGGTTACATTTAGTAGTGATGACCCGGAATTTGTTCCTCTTCGATTACTATCGCAAACAGCAGTAGCTTTCTTCAACCGAATACACGTCGTTGATTGGTTGAAATTACCCAAATAAGACAACTTTAACACGAAATAACTTCTAAAATACGAAATTTGGTCAAAAACGTTCAGAGTAAACCGTGTTCTGCGTGAGAAATTCTACCAGTATTCGAAGTTTCAAACTGTTTAGTTAAAAAAAAATTAATGAAAAAATCTGTGACTGAGATGGAATAGATCCCAAACAAAACAATAGAAGGGCACATTAAAGAATAGAGTCCTAGACAACACTACTATGACGGGATAGCCACGGCTTAAATGTGTTTGATCAAGGCTTGGATGGCTATGTCTTGACCCGTGGTTAAACAACAACACCAATAACACCAACAACGATAACTAACGATTAATCTATTGGTGACTTTTCACAATCCATTTTGTGTGAGAGAATGTGTCTTTGTATATATGTTTGAATGTATGTGAGCGTGCGTGCGCGGTGTGTATATATATATGCGTGTGTGTGTGTGTGTGTGTGTGTGTGCGTGTGTGTGTGCGTGCACGTGTCTCAGTGTTTACACGTATGACTGAGGAGAGTTTGGTGGTGATTTTTGTTTTCATAAATTAAGTACAAACCGTTTCTATTTTGCCTGGATGTTTGAAAACAAATTATTTCCACGTCTACTGTAGCACCATCCAGACGTGCTCGGGTGGACTTGGTGACCTCGTCCATCAGAAAACAGGCGAAAGTGTTAGGCTGACGAACGATGTGTTTTTCTTTTTTTTCTTCTCTTTTAAAGTGGGGAGGAGACAGTGGAAACAAAAAGACATATATAGATAAACAGCAGAGAAGAAAGAGGGAAATGTGAGGGGAAGGTCAGGAAAGTGCTTAGAAGCACTGTCTGTCTGTCTGTCTGTCTGTCTGTCTGTCTGTCTGTCTGTCTGTTTGTCTGTCTGTCTATCTGACTGTTTGTCTACCTATCTATCTTTTTATCTATCCCTGTATCTATCTATCTATCTATCTATCTATCTATCTATCTATCTATCTATCTATCTATCTATCGATTGGGAAGCAAGCTTCTTACCACAGAGTCACGCCTGCGATGCACACACAGGTATATATATATATATATATATATATATATATAGATATGTATATATATATATATATATATATAGATATGTATATATATATATATATATATATATATATATATATATATATATATATATATATATATTATATAAAAGATCGTGGGTAATGCCAAAACAAAGCGTAGTAAATACAAGGTAAATCACAAGAAAACAAATATGTGAATTATTGTAGACATACCTTGTATTCAGTATTTCGGGGTTTTGACCCCATCCTCAAAAATTGACGGATGTTGCCGATGTGCGTGTGTGTGAGCGTGTGAGCGTCAATTTCTTGAAGATGGGGTCATAACCCCGAAATATTGAATACAAGCTAAAGATTTTGCAAAACAAATCACCTACGCTAAACTATTGAGAAATATACTCAGTTCAGGTTTATACCTGTAATTATTGTAGCACTGGGATTTTTAACACACGGCCTAGGTACCAAGCGTGAGAAATTAGGGTCCTCAAAACCAGAAAAGTGAAAGACGATTCGAAGACTACAGATCCAATCCATCACTCGAACTGTAAAACTTTCCAGAAGTTTATTATTTAAGTATATATGCGCATATCTAAACATGCAACTATATGCATGACAATACATACATAAAACAAAACACACAAATCTACACATGCACTGACTCCAAATAGTGCACACATACACACATGCATGTAAAAAATACCTTGCTGATGTTGAGATTCCAATGAAGGAACCTTGGATCTAGGTTAGAAAGTGTCTCTTTCTCTACTGGCAAGAAATCTTGAAGTAAAACTGAATTATGACATAGTATATATATACTTTCACATACAGTGTACTCACACACACAATGAAATATCAACATGAGTTAAATGAAAAGACACTAGAAAACAGTTATAATTACATGCTATAATTAGTATGTTTATGTATGTGTGTTTGCGTGTCTGTATGTACGTATGAGAGAGGAGGGAGGAAAGAAAGATAACGATAACGTGTGATAGGAAAAATATAAGAGAACTGGATAAGTAAATATACCTGCGGATACACAGGCACACCTTTAATTACCAGACACAGACGCCTAAATCCTAAATCTGTTTTTGTTTATATACACTAGCTATACTGTTATGAATATTATATACACAACACTTACAAATATTTCGTTCGCAACACATATTGTATACACAAATATAGTAGTTTTTTGTGAAGCATCTTTTCATTTCAAAATAGCTGGTAATTCTGTTGATGAATATTTTGAAAAACAAAAAAAAAAAAATGCATTTAGTGGTTTAAATACTGTTGATCTTCGTAAATCTTTCAAAGCCGATAAATCCTGTTTGCGAGTATTTTGAAAAAAAAAAAAACAAAAAAAAAACCCCCGGAAAAAGTCTTAAAGTTTTTATTAGAAGGAAAAACCGTTTGACCTTCGTAAGTCCTTGAAAATTGATGAAATAGATGGCGCTATATCAATACCCTTGCTAGTACCTCTCTGCTTACTGGTGAAATGAAGAAAGCAGTAGTCACAACATTTATAGGCCCTCCAAGACTGTTGACTTGTTTACGTCCTCGTAAGTAAGCGGTTCGGTGAACGAGAATGACAGAATAAGTACCAGACTTATAAAACATGAGTAATGGGGGCGATTTGTTCGATTAAACCCTTGAACCTGCTGCTCCAGCATGGCCACAGTACAATGATTGAAACGAGTGAAAGATGAAAGCTTAAAGATAAAATGAATGCTCTCATCAACGACTACTCTTGGCCGAGAGTCATTATGGTATATTAATATAGTTTTGTTATTTTTTAATTATAAATACTTTTTCTAACTTCAAAATATGAATTCCGATAAGAGTATTTTGTCTGTTTGTTTGTTTGTTTGCTTGTTATTTTTTCCTTAAAGAAAAAAGAAAAAACCAAAATGCGTTATTTTATTTTAATTTCTTTCATATTTCGAATTGTTCTTGTTGACACGATTTTGTTAAATATCAACAAAATTTGTTTTTGCCTAAACAAAAAAATCCATTTAGAAATAAACGAAAGCAGGCAGAAGGAAAAAAAAAACGTGTGAAAGGCATGTTTTCTGTATAAGCAAAGACAAAACAAATATTCTTTTAATAAATACTAAATTAGAGATGAAAATCAGTAAAACAAACTAATTCATTGTTAACTAGTTAAACTTGGTCGATGTACGAGATTTCCAGAAAATGACTCAGTAGGTTGGGCGTTGTGAATGTAAGACAATACAGGGCAAAAACTGAGATGTCTTATTTAATAATTGTAGTATATTCGTCAAGTCTCTCCATGAACCATTTCTAATTTTATGGCGGAATCGTTAGAAGGTCGGTATTAAAAAACAAAAATAGGTGCTACCTGTGTTTGTAAGGGTTGGTAAGCCGACACACGGCCAAGGGATCTCTTGGTGGCTATATTATATTGTCATTGGGATTAAAAGCAACAGAATGGCTGTGTGGTAAGGTTCAAGGTTCAGTCCAACTGGCACCTTGGACAAATGCCTTCTACTATAGCCTCGGGCCGACCAAAGCCTTGTGAACGGATTTGATAGAGAGAAACTGAAAGAAGCCCGTCGTATATATATATATATATATATATATATATATATATATATATATATATATATATATATATATATATATATATATATATATATATGTGTGTGTGTGTATGTGTGTGTGTGTGCGTGTGTGTGTGTGTGTGTGTGTGTGTGTGTGTGTGTGTCCTTGCGTCAGTGTTTGTTCCACACCAACCACTTGACAACCGGTGCTGGTGTGTTTACGTCCCCGTCACTTAGTAGTTCGGCAAAATAGACCGACAGAATAAGTACCAAGGGTAATACTAATTCCTGGGGTCGATACATTCGACTGCTTGGCACCAGTAACACTGCAACTCATTTCTGCGGCTGATTGAACTGGAGCAACGTGAAATAAAGTGTCTGGCTATTTGAACTCAGAACATAAAGACAGACGAAATACCGCTAAGCATTTCGCCCGGGTGCTAACGTTTCTTATTTCTTTATTGCCCACAAGGGGCTAAACATAGAGGGAACAAGCAAGGACAGACAAAGGGATTAAGTCGATTACATCGACCCCAGTGCGTAACTGGTACTTAATTTATCGACCCCGAAAGGATGAAAGGCTAAGTCAACCTCGGCGGAATTTGTACTCAGAACATAACGGCAGACGAAATACCACTAAGCATTTCGCCCGGCGTGCTAACGTTTATGTCAGTTCGCCTCCTTAGACGTACGTAATATTGAGAAATTCTCTGCATTTGTGTAACGTATACCTCCATGTAGTTTACAGCGTTATACAATACGCACGCAAACACATAAACACACACACACATAAACACACACACACACACACACACACACACACACACACACACATACACACACAGACATTTACATACACTCTATGCTACGTTAGCATATATTCTTTTACTCGCGCAACAAACAGATCACGACAGCTGTGTTATCCACAAGTCAGCTGTCATGTGCCAATAGCAAGCAACGATTTAAGAAATATTCTTCGAAAATCTAACAATAAACTAACTGAAGCATCCATTTCTTTTAAAATTTGGTCTGAGTGAAAAAAAAATTGTTATAAAAACAAACTGGAAATATTTAACGAAACAGAAAAGAAAAAAAACGGGTCAGAAAACATTTTTTGTCACTAAGATTCTCAATTCTTAGGCTAAATTTCTTTCTTAATTCCATTTTTTGGGGACTTTCTTTTCTTAAAAGAACAGAAGGAATGTTGTAAACGCTGGAATAGCCATAAAGATTAAGATTAATTACTGATTAACAACAAAACCTTGATCATCGAAAATTATACGCATAAAAAGAAGGATCTGATCATTGACAATGTTCCCTATACTTGGATCTTGATGACATATTAACCACGTCAATAATAAATGGTGAACATTTCTGTAGATATAGGTAAGCGAGGGGATTATATATAACTCTTTACTCTTTTACTTGTTTCAGTCATTTGACTGCGGCCATGCTGGAGCACCGCCTTAGTCGAGCAAATCGACTCCAGGATTTATTCTTTGCAAGCCCAGTACTTATTCTATCGGTCTCTTTTGCCGGTATGCTAACGATTCTGCCAGCTCCCTGCCTTGAAATAGGACTCGAACATTATTCGAATAATGTATAAAAAATGTGTAAAAACCAATGCTGAGTTGTTCGTATTTGCATGTATAGATGTATGTGATAATTCGTTTCTCTATCAGCATCTCGATGTATTTATGTACATACAAGAATCAAGTGTATCTGTGTATGTGTGAAGGCTAAAATTATATTTTTATTGCTTTGTCATAATCTTAACAACCACCCAACTATCCCGTGACATTCCAAGTTAATGTGAATTCAACAACGCACAGAAACAATCTAATATACATATGTCAGGACCCCACAGAAAGAATGGCCACCCGTATGAAAAGGAGAAAAGGAAACCCTAAAATTGCATTGACGGTTCTAACAGATTTGTGCAGTGTTTATGACTCAATATATATATATATATATATATATATATATATATATATAGTACTAACGGCACACAAGTTAAATGGCTTTAACTAGGAGTCGAAACCCGATTGTAAATATTACAAAACATGTACCTAGAAATGAACATAACAGACAGTTCATAAGTGATACAAATTAGTCATTGGTATGTGGCCATGCTGGGGTACCAATGTCTTACTGTATTTATCTACTTCTTGGAATTAAGTTCGTATGTGCGTGTGTGCGCTTGTGACTGTTCGTGTGTACGAAAGGGTATTAGTCTATCGTATCGATCCCTGTATTTAATTCTGTTTGCAGTTTATTTTTTTGAATTCTACTAATCAAATTGCTAATTTACCTTTTGACGTAAAGGAACAAGCTCTATAATCGGAAGATGGCTTCTCGCGAAGTTCAAACGAAGCAGACGATAGAACGTCGTCGCTGTCGCTGAAAAGTTAGAATCTCCTGCTCAGCTCCACATATCTGATTCCACTTATCTGAGACAACTGATGGCTTGTTCGACGATGGCCCTCATTGATAAATTCACGTAGTTTCCGTTGGGGAAGGCTTATCGGAGTTTCTGCTGAGGAAGGCTTTGATCATGTGTCGTAATCAAAAAGCCTCAGTCGTGGCTTTATATCTTGCACTTCTGAGACAGTTCTGGGGTTTCTCTTTACATATTTTCTGGTATATTGCAAATGATTGTATACCTGAAACGCTCATCATCTGGAACTGAGTCACGGTCAGTGTTGAGACAAAGATAGCACTGAAAACTTGTGTTCGAACTAAAGGACCTTCACTGAAAGCCTGATAAAAACATTTCGAGGGTCACAGTCACAGATTTAACTATCATCATACAAAATTTGGTGCATGTACGTCACTCTAATTTGTCGTACATCGTAAAATTCGCAGAGCAGTTCTTAAAAAGTGTTGCAAAACCTTGCATAATAACTGAACACAAATAGCTACGCATAAAACCTGTCTGTAGACTAAGTCACTAAGCCGGTTACCTACGATCGTCTGCTGCGCAAGCATTTCCGTTGAACCGTACAACCGTACGACCTGATTAATAATGATAATAATAATAATAATAATAATAATAATAATATAATAATAATAATAATAGTAACATCGATAGGAATGAGAACCCAGGTTCGAAATTTCCCCAAGACACCTGACGAAGGCTGGAGGGTATATCGGCCGAAACGTTGTGTTAACAACAAACAAGATGAGGACGAATATCCGTCAAATGTAGATAATGTAAATAATGTAAATAATTCCTCATCTCTTAAATATAGAACTGAACAACTCTATATACTTTCTGATAACACCTTGTAAGGGCTGCACACAAGAGATAACGTAGTCCTATACAAAGTCCACGAGAAGAGAAGACAGGATGGTTGTAGCTAGATTGCATTTTATTATAAGCCTTCTCCGCAATGATTGACCTGGAAATAATCAACAAGAACAACAACAACAACAACAACGATGACAACATCAATAATTGGTAGAATGGTATCTCGTACGTGCTCTAAATATTGCTTATATGCATGCACGTATTGCTTTACGGTTTGTCTCTGTTTGGCCTTTAATTCTTGTTTTCTGATTTTTGTTCCCGTTTCCCAGTTCTGTGCCAAGTGACTTCAGGTTGTTGACATAAATAACTGCATCAGGTCTCTTGACGGTTGTATTCTGTGGAAGTAGCTGTAGTAGTAGTAGTAGTAGTAGTGAAAGTCACAGCAGCAGCAGCCGCAGTGGCAGTAGCAGTAGTAGTAGTAGTAGTAGTAGTAGTAGTAGTAGTTATTGTTATTTTGTTCTCTCTCCGGTCAGCTTCTGATCGGGTAGACATATATCTTTCCATGTTATAATGTTATAACGATGTAGGAGACACTCTGGGGATTATATTTTCCTCATCCATCATTATCCAGACCGGCAATTTACATGAACATAAATAAAATATAAATGGATGCATACATACATACATACATACATATATGCATAATGCATGTAAATAATATGTATCCCTCACCAGACAGAGTATTTTTTCTATCACGGAACAGTACATCATGTATATATATATATATATATATATATATATATATATATATATATATGTCTCCGTATTCTTTCTGTTGAAGAGCGTAGCTCGAAACGTCAAAGACGTTCCGTATTCCCGAGCGTCATACTAATATACCCTTTTGTTATTTACACCACCTGTCCTCGTCTGTTGCTATTATTTGTATATTCTCCCATATATATATATATATATATATATATATATATATATATATATATATGATGTACTGTTCCGTGATAGAAAAAATACTCTGTCTGGTGAGGGATACATATTATTTATTTAAAGGACACAATACATGTCTTTAGGTGCCCCTAATGGTTCATACATTGAGAAATATGATACCGAACTATAAAAAAATTGAATAAGAGAAGAAACGTATGCACACATACACACGTAAATCTATCTATCTATCTATCTATCTATCTATCTATCTATCTATCTATCTATCTATCTATCTACCTATCTATCTATCTATTTTTACACGAGAACATTACTGTGTGATACACGATCCCTATTGATCGCCCTTTTTTTTTTTTTTTGATCCCTTTTGATCGAACTACCCCCTTTTCCTTCCTACGATCTCTTTTGATCGCCCCCCCTTTTTTTTTCTTCCCCCTCCCAAAAAGAAAAGCTCTACATTGTATTTGTCCCATCTTCGTTGAGCCCTGTGTGGCTAATAAAAGAAATGTATCTATCTATCTATCTATCTATCTACTAATTTAACTACCTACTTATCTATACAGTTCTACATAATCTGTGTGTCAGTGAGCCTCTATGTGTGTGTGTGTGTGTGTGTGTTAGTGTGAGTACGTAAAAATCAAACACATACACGTAACACGTACATACACTGCTTTCTCTCATTAGAAGTGTTGTGCGTTCGTGTGCTAATGGAGTCTACTTACATCGACCTGGGTGGTTCGTAGTCTGAGAAGGAAGACGATACGGGGAGTTGAAAGGGTGGAGAGAGGTTATTAATAAGAACAAAACAGCCAAAGTAGAATTAAATGGTTTCAAAATAAACTTTGCTCAGTTGCAAAATGGAACAGTACAAGTCTTTATATGTCCGATCGTCTCTGACACTTTTGTATGTAACTAACTGTGGATATGCTGTCGGCGAAGAAATCTATACAGAAACAATATATAACTGCACAAATACGCACACACACACACACACACACACACACACACACACATACACACACACATGCACCATATACACACACACACGCACACGTATGCACACGCACACACACACATATACACACACACGTACGCACACGCACACACACACACAAACACACACACATGCACCATACACACACGCACACACACACAATCACAGTATGCATATATATATCTGTCTGTCTGCATATATATATATATATATATATATATATATATATAAATATATAAATATATTTATATATATATATATATATATATATATATATATATATATACATATGCATATACATTCATATATATATATATATATATATACATATATATATATATATATATATATATATATATATATATATATATATACGGTGAATGTGTATATGCATACATGCATGCATACAAATCTATGTAGATATATATATTCTAAGGGTATCTATCTATCTATCTATCTATCTATCTATCTATCTATCTATCTATCGAAAATATGTATGAATGCATATGTATATGCATGTTACATATAAACACACACACACACACACACACACACACACACACACACACACACACACACACACACACATATATATATATATACACATATAAGAAGAAAAGAAGAAGAAGAAGACGATCAAATTACCAAATATATCCTCAAACACCTGTACGTTGTGCACACACACAGACACACGCGCGCATTGATTGATTGATTTGGTTGAGGAAGAAGGCATGATACATGGCTGTAGTGACTACCAGCAAATTATTATAACGGATTTCATATACTTCGTGTCTTCGAATGGAAGCTGAAGAGAATGGTTGATTGATTCCTCGGATTGATAAGACTTTGTGTTCTGAGCACAGGGAAAGAAAATGGACGAAGATTAAAGGACCGCATGCAGAAGAGAAAAAAACAAATTAATCATAGTGAAATGAAGTCATGTATTTTTATATAGAAGGTATATTGGCAAAGTTGTGACATTTTTATAAATACGAATCACAGTGAAGATGTGTAAGATATTCCAAAAATTCTGTCTCCGAGATTGCTTAGATGCACACACCTGGGTGTGTGCAGCATCAGATCAATCAACACACCAACCCAACCACATATTTACAAATACCGGGAACTCATGTATGTATATATATATGTATATGTGTGTGTGTATGTGTGTGTGTGTGGGGGGGGAGTGTTGTGTGTCTGTTTGTCCCCTCCAACATCGCTTGACAACCGAAGGTCAATAAATACTTGCCATTACATTTTGAATCAACCAAATATGAACCATTTTGTTGCACAATGCGTCTCCGTCTTTCCTTTAACTTGAAAATACCCTCTTCCCAGAATTGAGGTGGTTTCATGGCAAATAAGTCGAAAGGTAAGCTACTATAAATCGGCACGAACTTTCCAGACAACCCAATAAGATATAAAGATAAAGCTACCTTCTCGAGTTATGCCGACTCATAAGGGCCGGTTTCCCTGTTTTCATGATGTATATATTCCCCACCTGGACGGGACGGCAGTCCATCGTAGGATTACTCATTTTTGCTAGCTGAGTGGGCTGGAGTAACGTGAGATGAAGTGTTTTGCTCAAGAACACAACGCGTCACGCGATTCAGGAATCGAAACCACAATCTTGCGATCATGAGTCCAACACCTTAATCACTAAGCCACGCGCCTCCACAACTACTCAATTGATGCGAAAACGCCTCTCTGGGTTGGAACCCAGGTCTTCCCCTATTGTAAAGAAATTTTAAAAATAAACCCAGATGTATACATACATACATACATACATACATACACACATGCACACGCGCGCCTATGCAACCGCATATATATAATGAGAGCTGTGCGAGTGGCACGTTTATAAATAAACACTGATGTGGCCCAGTGATGAAATGCACTTTCGGAGGTGGCTCGTGTGTCTCCAGGGTGAACATTGCAACAATAACAATAGCTGCAATAATAATAATAATAATGATAATAATAATAATAATGATAATAATAATAAATAATAATAATAATAATGATAATAATGATAATAATAATAATAATAATGATAATAATAATAATAATAATAATAATAATAATAAATAATAATAATAATAATGATAATAATAATAATAATAATAATAATGATAATAATAATAATAATAATAATAATAATAATAATAAAAAAAAAAAATAATGATAATAATAATAATAATGATAATAATAATAAATAATAATAATAATAATGATAATAATGATAATAATAATAATAATGATAATAATAATAATAATAATAATAATAAATAATAATAATAATAATGATAATAATAATAATAATAATAATAATGATAATAATAATAATAATAATAATAATAATAAAAAAAAAATAATAATGATAATAATAATAATAATAATAATAATAATTGTAATTAAAATGATAACGATGATGATGATAATAACAACAACAACAACAACAACAACAACAACAGCAACAAAATCTATGTAGATCGTTGAAATAACTTATCGTAATTTGCACGCTGTACATCTATCCTCTGACATGTGTGCGTGTGTGCGTGTCTGTGTGTGTGTGTGTGTGTGTGTGTGTCTGTGTATGTTTATGTGCATAGGTATATGTGTATACATGGAGACACGCGGAAGCATATAATAATAAACGCATGCAGATATGTAGCGTATGTATACATGCGTGCATATACTCGTATATATATGACCGCATATGTATGTAAGCATATATATATATATATATATATATATATATATATATATATATATATATATATATATATATAAATATATATATAAATATATATATAAATATATATATATATAAATATATAAATATATATATATATATATATATATATATATATATATATATATATATATATATATATATATATATATATATAAATATATATATATATATATATATATATTTATATATATATATATATAACATTTTTTTTTATGTGTGTGTCTTTTCTACAAGGAAAGAAGTACAGAGGATTGTGGGTGTTCTGTAGGTTTGCTGATTAGAGGATAATGGTTCTATTTTTTCTTGGGTGGTCCACAGAGTTAAACACACGCACACACACACACACACACACACACACACACACACACACACACACTCTCTCTCTCTCTCTCTCTTTCTTTCTCTCCAATGCTCTGTTGTGTACACTTCAGCATAAATTACACAATTTAGAAGTTTAATAAACATGGAAATTATGAATGTTAGATAGAAACGAGCAAACAAAGACACGGGTAGATAAATTCTACTGAATATATATAAGCAAAGATATATAGATAGTAGATAAACACGCATACAACGAGACGACGCCCGACCCGCTAGAAATAGCACCTCAATATCCTACAAATCTCACCAAAATGGTTTTCAGTTTCGGCACAAGGATAGCTACATTTTAAAGGAGGTGTAAGTCGCTATCCTTTACCCCAATATACAACTGGTACATATTTTAACGCCCCCACAAGAAGGCAAAGCAAAGTTAACTTTCAGCGGAATTTGAACTCAGAACATCGGAAGAAATACCACTTGGCATTTTGTTCCACGTGCAAATCATTCTGCCACGTGAGGAATGACCTTAGAAGTGAGGAAAGACCTTGGTCAGAGCCACAGTTATTCTCTCAACGACGTATGTATTTGCCCAAAAGGACAACTGTCCATCATTGGATGCAAACAAGGCGCTAGTGTCACATCAGAGTTTTCCTTCTCCGAGAGGGACGCTTAAACAAATACTAGGATCACTCACTCCCAGTTATTGGCTGGCTATTGATTCTACGACCGGAACCATGTGGTTAGGAAGCAAGCTTTTTACCAAAAAGTCACACCTGGATAGGATATACTGTGTCAGAATGTCAGAAATCAGATCAACTGAAACCCTCGTCGAAATTAAGCGGAGTGCCAGTTATATCAAAATCTAGCTACACAAGAATATTTAAACGTCACGTTGTGGCTTAGCTTAAAAATCAAGCCTGATCAAAGAGACAGACCAAGATCAAAAAGTATTCTATTCTCGATTAACCTGATTGTGTGTGTGTGTTTGTGTGTGTGTGTTTGCACCCCACCAAAGCTTGACAACCATTATTGATTTGTTTACGTTCCTTTAAGGTAGCGCTTGGGTAAAAGGCACCGATATAATATATACAAGGCTTAAAAAAAATCAAGAATAAGTTCTGGGGTCGGTTCGTTTAACTAAAACCGTTCAAGGAGGTGCCCCAGCATGACCGCAGTCTAATGATTGCAACAAGCAAAAAATGTATAGACATTGACAAAATATAAATGTATATATACTTACAGTGATGTCGTTTTCTTGTTTTCATAGTTAAGACCTTAGGTACACAATCTGCTTTGATGCATAATATTATTTATATATCACAACTGACATCTGCCCTTTAGGGGTCAGTCTGTGACGGAACCCCGCAGATGTAAAAACCATGTTTAAATTTGTTGGAAAACCTTACTCTATCGTTTATGTTTCCAGGTTTATGTATGTGTGAGTTGAGTGTTTGTGTGTGTGTATGAGTGTGTGCGTGCGCGCGTGTGTGTGCGTGTGTGTGTAGTGTGTGTGTGTGTGTGTAGTGTATGCTTGTGTGTGTGTGTGTGTGTGTAGTGCGTGCGTGAATGTGTGCATGCGTGTATGTGTGTGCGTATGTGTGTGTAGTGTATGCTTGTGCATGCGCGTGTGTGTATGTGTATATAGTATGCTTGTGTGTGTGTGTGTGTGTGCTTGTGTATGTGTGTGTGTGTGTGTGTGTGTGCGTGCGTGTGTATGCCTGTATGTCAGTGTAGTGTGTGTGTGTGTGTGTTTGTGTGTTCGTGTATTTCTAGCCATACACAATAGAACCTCGACACAAATTTATTCAGATGAGAAATTCGCCAACTAACTGAGATTATCCAAGAAGTTAGGCCCTAAACCTTCTTCTAGCTTTATTAAAACTCTAAAAGAGGGTAAAACTCTAATAATGATCTGCTAATCAAAATATAGGTAAAAGCTATAAATGTGGTCCGATCGATGTGTTTGTTGATCCGAGGTTTTCTCCATTTTCTGATCATTTACATTTGTTTCCCGATAAACTCTTGTTCATCCTGTTGCTACCTGCACTCTACGTGCATAGTGTGCCTGCACACTAATACCCAGAGATAACACGGGTGACGGATATCGATAGTATATACTGATATTTTATCCCTTAGTCGGTTATTATAACCGCTAACTCTGTTTACACTACACTACATACACACATGCATATATATACATACATACATACATACATACATACATACATACATATATATATATATATATATATATATATACACAAGAATAAGGGCAGGGAATCGTCAATTAATAATAGAATTAATAATTAACAATTTTGCCAAGTAGTTCAGTATGAAAAAACCTTTATCGGTAAAACCATTTATCATCATAAATATACAGGGATTTGCATTGAGTTGCTTCTCCAACATACTGAAAATTTAGAAATAGCAGTCAAAGAACTACTGATTCTAAACTACAATTTTTTCTCTAAACGGATGGCGATACTTATGGCACACATAGAACAAAAAACCGGAGGGAAAAGCGTAAACAAAACAAGTCTTTAGTTAATTGGATACGAATCGTTTCATGGTTAAGCGAATGAAAATTTCACTATTCCAATCTTCAGCCCAAATATTATATATATATATATATATATATATATAAACACTTCAGATATGCATTGAGTACTTGTTCTCTCCTTTTTATATCGAAACGTATATATACATATAAGTGCATAATATACAACATATATATATATATATATATATATATATATATATATATATATATATATATAAACACTTCAGATATGTATTGAGTACTTGTTCTCTCCTTTATATATATATATATATATATCAGTGTATTGATTGATATTGATATCTCGATACAGATAGAGTCTAAAGTAAAAGTCGGAGCCCAATGCTTTTATCATCATGCAGGCCTCCAATAGTTCCAGATATTATCTTGTAAGTCTAGCTCCTTTACATTTAAATAAGCGCTGTCCCCATTTATTTGAAACTTTAGTAACGATTATAGTTTACAGTGTCCTATGTCAAGTTGACCCAGGTTGGTGGCACTTCAAACTCAGCCGGATATATTACAGTGTAAAATGACTTTACATGTTACTTATGGAATGACTAAACTGAAATTATTCCGTAATCTGTACGTTGTTTACTTCATAAGTAAACAATGCAATCACGGGATATTTCAGCGTGAGAGAGAGAGAGAGAGAGAGGGAGAGAGAGAGAGAGAGAGAGAGAGAGAGAGAGAGAGAGAGAGAGAGAGAGAGAGAGAGATAACATGTAGAGAGTAGCGTGCAACGACATGCTTCGACGTTTAGAAGTAATAAATTTGCAATGGAGAGCAAGACAAGAGAACGTCGAAAAAACAAACAAATATGTGATTGTAACATATAACCAGATTGTAAGAAAAATCATCCTGTTTATACAGGGAATAATGTATCGTTAGAGTACAAACAAATTAATACAGGGTGTGCTTCTATCTATATTTGGGTTTGCATTAGTCACAAAATTCTTTATTTTACAGGAAAATTAAAGACTCGATTCACTTAGAAATGTATGGAAAATTAAAAAAAAATATATATAATATATCGACTCTGATAGGAACTTAGAAATATGCTAATATCGAAGGAAGAATCTCTTATGAGATTTTTCATAAAAATGGAAAATAGCGAACAATAGTTGTTGAAATATCCAACACCGCTTTGCAAACCCTAATAAATACTTTATCGTTCTCACACATTCGGTAATGATATTAGACAGACAGACAGACAGACAGACAGATATACAGACACACAGACAGACAGACTGACAGACAGACAGACAGATAGATAGATAGATAGATAGATAGATAGACTTGGGGAATTCTTGACTCTTCAGATAATCTTCTCTCTTCAAAAAGACGCTGTTTTTTAATTGCCATCTGGAAATTTTGATGCAGTAATTAGAGAAGGCGATAGTCTTAATAAATCAAAAACTTATGTTGTATGGTATTTGAAATACCTGTATTTGTCTGTATTTCTCTGATGATTCCAGTGGTTGAGTGTAGGTCTGGAGACTCTGTGATCAAGAAATTGACGTGAAAAGATTGCAGTCTACAATGAAACATGGCAGCTATTCTGTGATGGTCTGGTGGTGGGGGTGGGGGTGGAATTTGGAGAAATGGTCTGTCACAGCTGATGGTGTGTGACGGAAACATAAACTCAGATAAATATATGTCCATGTTGCAGGAAGGACTCCTTTCAATCTTCTCCGGTGGTGAAATATTTAATGAAGACTATTTATGGAAGATGGGGCTCCTTGTCACACGGCTAAAATGATCCCAGATTTGTTGGATGACAATGGCATTAAAAAGCTTCCATGGCCAAGCCAATCACCAGATATGAGCCCTATTGAACTCCTCTGGGGGATAATGAACAGGAGATTACATAAAACAACACGAAAGCCAGATCTTTTCAAATTACTGCACGAAACTTGGCAAGAAATTCCTTAAAAGAATATTCATCTTCTGATCATTAACAAACCTAATAGGGTCCTTGCATTGAAAAATGCAAGGGGCATGTCTACTAAATATTAAATATTCACATTATAACAATTAATAAATAATTAGAAAGTATAATTTCAGATTTAAATAAATGTTTAACGATTATAAGGATGTCTATTTACTTCTGTCATGTCTATGTGTATATATTCAAATATGAAAAAGAAGCAGCCCGAGAGATATAAACAATATCGAACGCACATAGACAAGGTGTGCGTTTTGTCAATTCATGGGTAGGCTGCGATTATAGGCGTATTCTCGTGAATTCGCTTGGCTTGCATCTGGCCTCGATTCGGGTACGCGATATTGATAAATCACAAAGATGACGAAACATTAATGTCCGTTGCTCATGTAATGGGACGTAATGAGAGTTATCTCGCTTGTCTATGACGTCCAGATGTTTTAACACCAGGCGAATTTATGAGAATGTCATCTGTTACGCCTACAATCACAGCCTGATCACGTACTTACAAAGCACATACGTTGCGCATGTGCGTTCTAAATTGTTATATACATATATATATATATATATATATATATATATATATATATATATATATATATATATATATATATATATATATATATATATACTTATTGAATTTATTTACCGATACTGCTGTACATATATATATATATATATATATATATATATATATATATATATATATATATATATATAAATACACACACACACACACACACACACACACACATGTATATATATATGTGTATGTGTGTGTATGTATGTATGTATGTATGTATGTATGCATGCATGCATATATGTATATACATATATGTATGTATATATTGCGCTTGTGTGCGGGAAAATGATTTTCTTTCAGACATATAACAGAGCATTCACCACCAGCTGTCCACGTCTGGTGATTGTCCTCCGGGCATGAGACATTGAGTAACAAGATGTAAAACGGTGTGAACAGATATGCACTGTTTAGTTCATCCTAGATGTTTATCGCAGTTTATTCGTAAAGTTGCTTTATAAGTCCAAGTACTTGCAAACACCAAACTGGGACTCATATGCATACGTGTATATACATGCGTACATGTACATATAAGTAGATAAATTAAATACATAGATAGATGCATATACATACATATAGATAGATCACTTATATGTCCATATATATATATATATCGCATATATGTCCACAAGTATATATCAATATATTTGCGTGTGTGTGAATGTGTGTATGTATATTCATTTACTTGTTTCAGTCACTGACTGCGGCCATGCTGGAGGAGCACCACCTTCAGTTGAACAAATCGACCCCAGCGCAGACACAGACACAGACTGACACACACACACACACGCACACACACACACACACACACACACACACACACACACACACACACACACACACATATATGGACTCTTTTAGTTTCCGTCTACCAAATCAACTCACAAGGCTTTGGTCGGCCTGAAGCTACAGTAGAAGACACTTGCCCAAGGTGCCACGCAGTGGAACTGAACACCCGGAACCATGTGGTTGGGAAGCAAGCTTCTCACCACACAGCCATGCCGCGCCTACACACACACACACACACACACACACACACACACACACATATATATATATATGTATATGCAATAAATGTATATACATGTATATACAGCGTAACATTTGCTTTCTTCAGAGATATTTTTAATAGTACCCCTCGTTTCACAGCTTTGCCTAATTTCCTACTAAATTTCTTACGACCCATTTTCATATGAGTGCCGAGTGTTCGAGAGCATGAAATATGATTGTAACAATAAATTTATCTCTCATAGCTACGGTCGAACGACCACATAATATGCCTTGGATAAATAGTTAGGCAAAGATTCCGCTGTGCCAAAACTCACTAAAGCACTTTCCCTGTGTTTGTATTGTGGTTGTAACACAAGGTTATAACAGCCGGCTAATGGAAAGAATTTCGTAGATATACATACACAAAAATAAAGAAGAAGAATTGCAACAGTACATAGTTTGTGGAGATAAATGTGTTGGCGGTTAATGTTCGTTGAGATCTGTGTTAAAAGGAAAAACATAGGAATTTTTTTTTCTATTCTAGGCAGTCTTCGCTCAGTCTTTGTTTCGTTTGGACAAAAGAACAGTGCTCGGAGGTTAATTTTAGTGTGATTGGTTCCGATGGTGGGATGTACGTCCGACGAAGAACTGGCGAAAAGTCATCTCGTTTATGTGTGAACAAGACAGTGAAATATGGAAGAGGCAGTGTAATGGTAGGGTGATGATCTCTGCTGCTGGTCCTGGTCCACTTATTTGCTTATAACGGACTGCCAGTGCTGAAATCTACAAGCAGATTCTTAGACAGCATGCCCTTCCGCATCTCCGATCCTCGTCAGTTCAATCTCCCATCTTCGTGCAGGACAGCGTTCCCTGTCACACTGCGAAGAGAGTCACAGATTTTTTGAGTGATGAGGGGGTTGATCTCATGGACTGGACAGCTCAAAGTCCCGATCTCAACCCTATAGAAAACGTTTGGAAGATTATTGGAGATGGGGCGCGAAAGAGAAGGCCAAAGAACTAAGATGAACTCTGTGAATTATTGAAAAACGAATGGAACACTATTACTCCATCATTTCGCAAGAAATTAATTCAGTCCTTTGGTAACAGATGTTAGGTCATTAATAGTAAAGGGATGTTCACAAAATATTAATAGATAGGGTTTCTATTTTGTTCATGTTCCATTTTTCATAAGTGACCATTAGCTTTTGGGCGTTGCAGTTTGGAAGATTACTTTGTTTATTTCCTCATAACTTACGAAATATTTATTACGAAAGATAGATATTAGATATATGTAAATATGTGAAAATATCAAATCTCAACGTTTTGTTAATCCTCTATAATAA
>NC_142947.1:11467158-11479658 GCF_046866305.1 Octopus bimaculoides
ACACACACACACAAACACGCACGCGCGTGCACAAACGCGTGTGCACAAACACGCGTACAAACATAACAATTCACGCACACACACATATATACTCGAACTTGCTCACGCACAACACTGCCACCGTTCCTTTCTCTGTCACTCTAAGCATAGACTTCGCATACACACACACACACACACACACACACACACACACATACACACACACACACACACACACACACACACACACACACATATATATATATATATATGTATATATATATATATATATTTGTTTTTGCAAGATTCTTGATGTGAAATCGTGTGTTGAAACAGACATTGTTTTATGTGGGGATGGTCATGTTGCCAGTTTAGAACTCTGGCCGAAATACGATTAATGTAATATAAAGCTGAAGCAAATTAACACCAATTATATAGTTCGTGTGTTTTTATTGGCTAAACTGGCAACATGACCATCCCCAAATACAACAATATATATATATATATATATATATATATATATATATATATATATATATATATATATATATATATATATATATATATATATGCATGCATGCAAACATGTATCCATGTATATGTAAGCCTATAAGTATAATTACATACCTGTATACATACGTTCATATATATATACATACAAAAATACCCTGTTGGTGTTGTTGAAATTTCAATGAAGGAACCTTGTATTTGGATTAGAAACCAACCCTTTCTCTATTGGCCAGAAATCTTGAAATTAAACTGAATAATGACATACGTATATACATATTTGTGTATTCATATAATCTATTATATTATCTTGTTTGTAAGTTTGTCCAAAACCACGCAATAAGAGGAAGTAGCAGTGTAAGCAAGAGTAAAAAAAAGAGAAGAGACAAAATGGTAATAACAATGAGAGAGGGAGACCTACCAAACAACGTCTCTCGCTCTGTCTTTCAACAAAAGTATCGATGACAATTCTAAACCAACAAGACCTGAAAGAGGACAGATCGGAATCGAGAACAATGGAGAAAATTCGCTGATGGCCTCTGATCAACAGACAACAAATGGCTAACAGAAGTCAAGTATTCTCTTAGATTAACAATTTGTTTTGTCAATATCAAAAATACGAACGGCAAAGTTGACTTCGGCGGGATATGATGACTGAACATAAATATCCAGAGCAAATAACTTCAAATTCGCCATCTTGCTAAAACTCCTCCTCAAACGTTATCTAAACCAAAACTAAAAAACTCAGCCCACATCTGCCCCAGATTACGAAACTACATAATGTACAATAGGAACTCATGGGAACATTAAATTTGCACACTAACATTGTATGCATTATTGATTCATACACTACAGAATGCAGAGATAAAAGCCGTCCTGATGAGTCACCGCTCGTGGAATAAGTTTCTGTGATAAGTATGTCTCAGTGCGTGTGAATGATTCTACTACAATAGGTTAAATAAACAAATATAACACATTAACGCTCCACTCTCATCAATATTATGAAATAGTTATTTCTAATTTTCAGTAATTAAACAATTCTAATCATAGACACGACGGCAACATATTTAGTTTGGTGCACGGTCAGTCATGTTTACGCAAGTATTTGCTTCTTTTACTTTTTCTTCTTTTAAAAGTTTTTTACTGGTATTTGTGAACAATAGCGTCGTTAGTTTCGGATTTCCGATGTGTCAGTCATTTTATACATATTTATATACATACATACATATGTGTGTGTGTGTGTGTGTGCGTGTATGTCTGTACGTGTGTGTGCGTGTGTGTGCGCGCATGTGTGTGTACGTGCATATGTGTGCGCGAGTGTCGGCGTGTGTGCGTGCGTATGTGTGCACATGTTCGTGCGTGTGTGTGTTTGTGTGTGTGTATATATATATGCATATATATATATATATGTATCACATTCCACCAAAAGATGCAGTTCTTGTTGCGATGTGATGGCATTGACTCTGAGAGCTATACCACACAAGCTTCTGGTAAGGCTGCCTTCCATGCTGAACAGGTCAAAGGAGAGAGGCCAAAGTAACCCATTCCCGGAGGTAAAATGAGTTTGTGTTTAGCCAACAGCCCTATCTAAAAAAAAAAAAAAAAAAAAAAAACTGCAATATTACAAAAGTATCGATGACAATTCTAAACCAAGACCTGAAAGAGGACAGCTCGGAATCGAGAAGAACGGAAAAAATTCGCTGGTGGCCTCTGATCAGCAGGCAACGAATGGCTAACAGAAGTCAAGTATTGTCTTAGATTAACAATTTGTTTTGTCGATATCAAAAATATGAACGGCAAAGTTGACTTCGGCGGGATTTGATGACTGAACATAAATATCCAGAGCAAATAACTTCAATTCGCCATCTTGCTGTAAGTTTGCAGAGAGAGAGAGAAAAAAAAAAAGAAAAAGCAAAACAAAACAAAAGATAAAACGTTGCGGCGGTGGGAAAGGGAGATAAATGGGAACGTAGCGTTTGATCACACAGTAAACGGAGAACGAGAAATATGATAACATCTCGCTAAGTAATGGAGACATTTAAAAAGAGAAAACTTTTGAAGACTTTCCTTGATATAAACTTAGGAAACTCCAAATTTACTTGTGCAGAACATTGATAAATTATAACAAAAGGATGTGCCATTTAGTTGTTGTTTATGTTTGTTTTATTTCGATGCTGTTGTTGTCTAGATAAGTGTGACAGCAATTAATATTTTGAAATTTAGTCTTAGCTAAAGATTGTTAAATATATATTTACACTGAATTTTAATGAAAGGACGCGAAAACACGAATACAAATACACACACACACACACGCACGCACGCACGCACACACACACACGAGTGCAAGTATGTACACACACACACACACACACACACACACACACACACACACACACACATCCATCTATATGTATGTTTATATATGAATATATATTCATACAGACACACATGAAATATACAAATATGCATGCATAAATACATACATATGTATATATTATATTATATATAAATATATATATATATATATATATATATATATATATATATATATATATATATATATATATATATATGTAAACACACACATATTCATAGACACATATGTGTGTATATATATATGTATATATATATATATATATATACACACACACACACACACACACACACACACACACACACACACACACACACACATATATATATATATATATACATATATGTCTGTATGCATACACGCACACACACATATATACACATACATGCACATGCACAAAACTGTATATATATTTATGCATGTTTATTCTTAGTTGTTTGTAACATTAACATAAAACGAAGCGATTTGCCTCAATCTGGTGAAGGGCAGAGCAGGGTAGGGTGGAGTGGAATAGGGGATAGGGTTGATAGAAAGCTTTTAAGTTTGCCTTCCTTTGTGTCTTGCGCAGGCCACCGACATTGCTAATTAAGAAAAATAACGAGATGAGTAATATAATTAATTTATCTGATTACCTAACTAAGCTCACGCTATACGACTGATAGATGACGATAAACGTCGCCCTTACATGGTCCCGATTTCCCGGTTTCTATGGCGTATGTGTTCCCCCCAGCTGGACGGGACGCCAGTCCATCGCAGCGTTATTCAAGAAACAGGAAAAAAGAGTGAGAGAAAGTTGTGGCGAAAGAGTACAACAGGGGTCGCCACCACCCCCTGCCGGATCCTCGTGGACCTTAGGTGTTTTCGCTCAATGAACACTCACAACGCCCGGTCTGGGAATCGAAACCGCGATCCTCCAACCGCGAGTCCGCTGCCCTGAATGCTAAAGGGTTAAACTTGCAAAAATATCATTTGAAGTGGTTTATATGATTGGAAATATAATTTCAAAGTGTTCATAGCGAGGATCTGATTAAAGACTTTGCAATTAAAATAGTGGGAGAAAACTTTTCAAATATAAATTATGTGGAAAAAATAAAACATTACTTTCCATTTTGCTGTTAGTTTTGTTTCAATTTTAACCCCCCCCCCCACCAAAAAAAATCTTATTGGTTTGAACTGAGAATGTCTACTTCTAGAAATATGAACCCTTGTGCTGCTACCACCTTCGTCGTTTCTTTATGTTCTTTCCTTTAAGTGTTTCAACCTAAAGGCTGTGTCCATGCTGGGGGTACCGCCACTTAAAATATGTATCACCTTGGCGTGGAATCGTACCTCGGCTTCCCGTGTGACAGGTGAGGATACTTACAACTATACTATCAGATTAACCCACAAAATTGCAATCTACATGTATTTCTGAATGGCTAATGGTCACACTAATGACCGTAGAAGTAATTATTTATGTGTTTAGATGCGTTTAAACATAAATCTAAACAGTTATGTCTTCGTAAGAGTAAACCTATTAAAAAAAATATATATTAAGTTCAAGATCCCAGAGTGAAGTCTAACAAAATCTCTTCGCTACAAAACTATTCTCTCCAGAGAGTAGAGTTGTTTAGAATTCAGAAATAGTTTTGTGAGATCTCGTAGCAATATAGTCTCTCAGGAGACGAAGACAAATTCCAACCTTAATTATGTCATTTCAAAATAACTTCTGTAGTTATATTTTGGGAAGTACGGTTAGCTCTTGGGGTAGGCTACGGCGTTAGACATCTCGGCAGGTAGGGCTTAGCTTGCTTGATTTTCTTCTCATAAGCCCAATCTTCTCCACAGAGGCTCATATTTTATATTTATTATATTTATAGGTCTTATGTCTCGAGAACTTTAATATGAAGTGTAACCGACAAATGAGTCTCAATGTGGTTGCTCGATTAGTTAGAAATAACAAGCATATTTCCCCAAATCTCTCTCGTCATGTAAATAGGGAAGGACATAGTGGAAAATGTGGTTCAAAATATATTTTTTAAATGTGATGGAATACATTGACTATAACTTAACTCAGTCAGGAATGACTTGGTGCTAAACTATTACTTTAACACTGGAAGGACTGGAATTTTCACCTACCTTTAAAGACCAGAATGCGTCGATTGACGCAAAAATGTTTTTCAATTTGAAAGCGGGGTGGGGAAAGAAAAGGAGAGGTAGAAAACCTTTATTAAATGTTAATAGTTATCGCCAAGCCAACATGGCAGTTCAAAAAATAGGACGAATGCTGCCGTTGATTAGCTCCAAGAGGCCATCGCCTCTTGCTAGCTATGTGACACGAACCTGTGTCCATTATAACCTTCGAACAGGGGAGGTCAGCCGCTTCCCCTTGCTGGTCTGGCATCTACAGACTAGTTTCGGGGTATTGCTCCTTATCAATGCAGAGCAGCCGTACCCAGCAAGCGACGCCTTTATTAAATGTAATAAAGATTAAATGTAATAAAGATCCTGAATAGCTTTTATATAAATTTATTGGAGAAAGCTTGTTACTGAAATTTCAGATCTTGCCCTGGGAACATCGGCAATCTTAGGTTTACTATAGAAAATCTATGATAGGCGTGACTGTGTAGTAAGAAGCTTGCGTACCAATCACACGACTCCGGGTTCAGTCCCGTCTCGTGGCATATTGGGCAACTGTCGTCTACTATAGCCTCGGGCCGACGAAAGCCTTTGTGAGTAGATTTGATAGACGGAAACTGAAATACAGCAATACCACACTTTACGTGGACCCGCTTTACGAGAACTTCGGTTTTACGAGTTTTATTTTTCAAGTACAAGGTCCAAATTTTGAACGAAGTGCAAAAGTTTCTGCTATCATAACTAATGCTTCTGCGTGTTACCCAAAAATTTATAGAGAGCGAAAATAAGCTTCTTCTAAACAAACAACTCTAGACTTGCTTTTTAAAAAGAAATCTACAAGTCCGTCTACGAGTGCTTGTAAATCAGCAAACATATCTACAAGTGATGGTGTGCGCGAGACTAGTGTGAGTGAAAGTGATTCAGAAAGCGATTACAATAATATCTTTACATTCTTTTTATTTTACATAAAATATTCTTTACATTCTACTGCTGTTTTATTGCCATTTATGGTACGAGTATGATAAATTTTATTGGTAAAATATTTTTCTGGGAATGAATTACGATTTAAAACATTGCTACTATGGGAAATTATTGCTCTGGTTTACGAGTTTTTCGCTTTACGAACGATCTAAGGGAACAAGTTAGATCGTATATCGAGGTGTTACTGTAATCGACTTACGCCCTCCCCTTATAACTACTGGCCTCTTACTGAGATTATAAAGAATATTTAATGCGGTGAGCTGGCAGAATCGTTAAAGCATCGGATAAAATACTTAACATCATTTTTGTGTACAATATAGGCTGTATAAAACACATAAAATATATAAAATGTCGCTGTATATAAACTATAAATACTATGTTATACATTACACTAAATAAATATAAATACCAATATTATTTTAAGCCTTTTACAATAAAGTATTCCTTATATAGCTTCTATTTTTTAGGAGTGTTTATAATAAGAAACCTCATAGGGATGTCGGAAGAACATCCATTTTGTTTTTACTTGGGTTGGTATTCGAACATAAGTTGAGATTTTACCACAAACCTCGAGAGAATCTGTCAAAAATAAAGCTTACTTTAGCTATCTGGTTGTTAAAGATTAGTAGAAAGTTTAAGAGTATTGTCCTGCGTGAGAAGAAGTTACACACATACACGCACACATTGACTCACACATACAACACACATTAACGGCCATTAACCTATGACAAACCCACAGACACACACACATACACACACACACTTACACACTGACACGCGCACACATACGCTTACACACGCTGACACACATATAACCCATTAATACATGCACAGCCATTAATCCATGACACACACACACACACACACACACGCACTGGCAGGCACATACAACACACATTGGTACACACATACGACACGCATTAACATATGCACAGCATTAACCCATGGCATGCACACACATACACACACGCTAGCACACACACACACACACATACACATACACACACATTGACTCACACATACAACACACATTAACAGCCATTAACCTATGACAATCCCACAGACACAAGCACACACACACACACTTACACACTTACACGCGCACACACACTGACACACATATAACCCATTAATACATGCACAGTCATTAATCCATGACACACACACACACACACACACACATACACTCATTGACACATATACATATAAACACACATACACGCACACACATTCATTACACACAATATGGTTTGTATTGATGCGGTTACCCTATCCTCTACAAAGCTATGGCATGAGAGACGTGGTTTCCGCTAAAACGGATTCTTTGAGAAACACTGGGATTGTCGGATTTATAAAATGAGCTCCGATGTACGGATAAGTAAACAGTGTTAATGAAAGGCAAATAAACGCTGGCATCGTTAGAGGGAAGTAATTGTTGTCAGTTTTTTTTTTATCGCACCACCACCAGACGGCGTTAGTGTCTATCACCTCCGTCACGCGTGAAACCATACCTGTCTCGCTGACAAGGGGTTTCACTCCTCTCTACGCTTCAGACTCCTTCATTTGCCACTACAACCGAACACACTCACGTCAACCACCATCACCATCGCCACTACTGTGACCGCCTCCACCACCGCCACCGCCGCCACCACCGCCGTCTCTGCCTCCACAGCTACTGTCGACGCCGCCAACCCTAATCAAATCGAAGTCTTAGTTTAGGCTAAAATGATACTCTTACTTCTAAATAATTTAGTGTTAAATAAGGTATCGATTAAAATTATCATTAAAAATCAATTTCTAAAATTCAAATTGTATTTTAAACGAAAACATTCGTTAAGTTGGTTTTTGCATATAATATACCTGTTAGCTTATATTATAATGGACGTAGGGTTGATTATGGAATGTTTATTATTTTGATATCTTTATATCATAAGTATTTTATATACATTCATTTGTTATTTATTGTTGGTTGATATATACATTCTTTTATTATTATCATTGTTGTATTTTGATCTGAAGATTACCTATATTTTTGAATAGAATTGATTTTCGATAGTTTTAATCGATTTAAATTTTCTTTCTATTTGAAAATTGGTTATGAAACACGTGTAGTCGTTTTATTATCTTTATCTCATGATATTTGCTTTGTATTATATTATACTTATTTATTGTGCTTTTATTTATTAATTTTTCTATATGTGACAGTGGATTTTCATCGATGAGTTCATGAACCTTGGTTCTTTTCCCTAAAACTATATATATATATATATATATATATATATATATATATACATACGATATATTATTTACTATTTACTATATATATATATATATATATATATATATATATATATATATATATATATTTATGTGGAGAATGGAGCAACAAATACAAGAAGAAGCAATTCTGTTGGGCTAGTTAGCCGTTGTTTTATTGTGTGGAGGTTATGTAATGAGTCATTGTGGAGGTTGAGGTTAGGTAGTGAGTCATTGTGAATGTTATGTAATATATATATATATATATATATATATATATATATATATATACACAAGTGTTATAATGTGCATGGGCATCCATCTATCTACGAAGGAGAGCTGAAAAGCCGGTGGGTTTGAGTAAAAGAATATATAGGATGATCAATCAATTATGATTTTATTCAACATATTCCCCTCTCCGATTCACACACTAACTACAGCAGTCCTTCCGTTTTCTAAGCCCTGCAAAAGAACTGTGAAGACTGGGCCTCCTGCCAAAGCTTTCGCGATACACTTAAAGCCAGGAACGTTTCAGCACTCCCTCGTATATAGAGGGATACGTATCGTTACAAAAAGTAAATATATTCAGAAGATAACCACTCATATACAAGCATATAGATATATATTTTGACAAATATTTTTACTTTTACATTGAGTATAAAACAATCTCCATATCAGCTCACCTGGATTTCTCTTTATTCTGTGGGCCTAGTTCTCAATAAAGACTTCGGAGTTTATTTTAAATCATTTGAGGACAACCACATACATCTATGTACGTATGTGTATATGTGTGATTCAAATTGCTTTCCCGTAGGAGAATATGGCTGACAAAGGAAAGTCATTGCTGATGATGGAAAATGGTCATAACGTTATTGAATTAGTCTCTAGGATTGGTTTAGCATACAGTGGTTCCAAAACTTTCTCTTGACACCCAGGTTGTAGTCATTGTTTTACATCACCGCAGTAATTACTTTGTTATTTTTTTTTTATATAGTTTTAACGAGACACATTAACGTGTTAAGGTAATATTTACTTACTTGTTGTTGTTATTGAAGTTGTCTATGCACAGCATTGATCACTGTTTTGCTATATCAGTTTCATTGTTGATTTAATTAAAACAGCAATATAGAGACTATTTAGAGAGAGAGAGAGAGAGAGAGAGATAGATAGAGAGAGAGAGAGAGAGAGAGAGAGAGAGAGAGAGAGAGATAGAGAGAGGGTAGAGAAGAGAGAGAACAGAGAGAAAGAATTTGACGGGAAAAGAGAGGGGGAAAGAGAAAAATTAAGATAGAAAGAAAGAGACAAAGAAATTGACAGAAAGAGAGAGAGATAGCTCGAGAAAAAGAAAGAGGAGAGAAAGAGAGATAAAGCGAGAGAGATAGACAAACAGACAGACAGAGGAGAGAAAAACATAAAAAAGATCAATTTAAAGGAAAGGAAAGATTCTGGTTAATGATCAAACTCTTGGGTAACGAAAAGCAATCAATACATATTCTTTCTTTTTTTACTCTGTTGTGGACAATGAAAGAAATCCGGCAGTTAAGATAATATACTGACCAATTCGTTTTTAGTTTCAACAGAGAACAAGTTATATAAGCTTTAAACAGGGACAAAGTTACACAAGATAAAGTGTGAAGCGTGTAGTGAAGATAAGGGTTGACCTTACACTCTTACGATAATATCTAATATGTTCTGATTCTGTGAGCAGTTGTTGATATTCTCCTTTCGCTTTGTTGTTATCCACCTGGGTGGTTTAAACGTTTTGGTAATTTCATTACAACGTGCACTTCAAGTATCCCCTGCGTGTGTTGTTTTAAAAGCGATAGCAGCTGTATAAAGACAGGTATTGTTTGTCCAATACGTGTTACCTTATGTTTTCATATAGTCTCAAGCGATATCGCCGATAACTTACAACATGAGAGAGACTACATATGTGTGTGTGTGTGTGTTTTTAAAGATATTTTTTCCAACTTTTGTCGAGAGCGGTCTGATATCCACCGTTGGTTTCTTGAATCAGAAAACATTCGAATCAAAAAGCGATTCTATAATCGCTTTCGGTTGTATACATACGGCCTACAGTAATACCTCGGAATGGGTATTATACAGAAGGATATCAATGTTGAAGGATGGCGAAGAAACCGAAGTTTTGTTATGTATGTTGGTATGTATATATGTATGTACGGTCTTCTCTTTCTCTTTATAATTCAGAGTTAATTTTAAACGGTCACCTACTTGGTTTCAAGGTTGTGATGGAAAGCATCTTGTTTTGTAAATCATCCTTTCATTCTTTGGAAACTCTTGCAAAGTTGCATAGTCCCAAATAACGCGATCATTTGCAATGCATCTATGTATGTATGTATGTATGTATGTATGTTCTCTTTCTCTTTATAATTTAAATTTCGACCGGCCACAGACTTGGGAGCAAGGTTGTTAAGGAAAGCATCTTGTTTTGTCCATCACCCTTAAAATCTTGTCTTCCATATTTTTATAGTCCCCGATATCGTGATCATTTGTAGTGTATGTATTAAGGATTTGCGTTCACTTCCCAAGATTCCAAGCTGGACATCTGTCACTAAGAAACCAAAGGAAGAGCGAAATAACGTGATCTGGAAGTTTCGGCGACCACTAGTCTATATGAGAGGTTCTCTCATAATAAACAAGGTAGTATTCTATGTTCTATCACAACTTCCATTCTAAGTAGGAGTTAACTATTATCTTCCGATACTAATGCTGGGTTTGTTGCTATAAATTAATTTTTAATAAGCCCACTGGTTATTTACGAAACCAGTGTCTGAATAGACAATGCGATTTTTTTAATATATCAGTTGTAATGTCTAGCTGGACGTCTGTCATTGACAAGCCCAAGGAAGGGCGAAATCACGTGATCTGGCAGTACTGGAGGCCATATTCATAAACACACATGTGGATGTTAGCTGGACAAAAAGACATCTTATAAAGTATGAGCAATAGCGTAGGCAAAGTATATATATATATATATATATATATATATATATATATATATATATATATATATATATATATATATATATATATATATATATATATATATATATATATATATATATATGTATGTATGTATGTATGCATGTATATATATATATATATATATATATATGTGTGTGTGTGTGTGTGTATATATATGTGTGCGTGTGTGCGTATGTATTTATATATATGTATGTATACCTCTCTGTGTGGTGTATATGCGGATTGTGTGCGTGTGTGGCGCATGGAGGCGGAACAGATTTGACTGTAACATTGTTTAGAACACGATATGAGATTCTGATCTCGGTGTATTTCGATTTAAAAGTCAACACGAACTTATTAACCTTCTGTCAATTGCAGGCTGAGTTGCCTACAGTTAGGGGGTGGTGGTAAGGTTGGGAGGTTGGGCCAAGAACTAAAATATATTGGTAAGTATCCAGACAGGACGGCATCCTCTGTTATAAAAGATCAACTCACGATTACTTAGACATTACATTACTTTGGATGGCGTTTGGATAGCGGGTCTTCAGTTTCAACTGATAAAAACGATTACCTTATTCAATGTAAATATTGCTCTATGCAGCCAAATCTCCTCTCCCACGCGCTCCCGTTCCCTCTCCTATCTCTCTCTCTCTTTCTCTCTCTTCCTCTGTATCTCTCTCATCCTCTTTCTCTCTCCCTTGCTCTCTCTCTCTCCCTTGCTCTCTCTCTCTCAACTAAACACAAATACAATATAAATTCATATACACCAGCACACACATTCTCACATATATATGTAAACGCACATATATACTCATACATGTATCTACGTACGTAAGCACATATGTATATTATAGAAGAGTATGTGCATGAGTTTCAAATTGAACAATACATGTACTTACTACATAAAGACTTACGCATCCGCAGACAGCGATGTAACTATGTTTGTATGTATATGTATGCATATACGTACATATGTATGTATGTATATATGTATGTATACACACGTACACATACATACATATGCACCTATATATGAATATGAATGTGTGCATACATATATTTACATGTGTGTTTGTATTTTTTTGAAGGGTGGGGAAGAATGTATATAATGAATGTAGACGTAGTCTCTTAATATTTATCAAAATACTAAATAAATATTAAGACCGTGCATACATTATACATTCACCGTTACCTACACACACACACACATTTGCACGTGCATGCATGCATACATACATACATACATACATACAGACGTACATGCATACAGATACATACATGTATGTACTTTGTTTTCATC
>NC_142947.1:11484658-11487158 GCF_046866305.1 Octopus bimaculoides
TTGCACCTTGTTATTTTATCAAACAAACGCTGTACATTCAGCTATTTGTTTATCTACATATGCGTGCAAAAGATAACAACGTAAGCCCGGTCTCCTGAAACAGTTTTGTGTGTGTGCGTGTATGTGTTAGTTTTATGTATGCAATGCCATCATAGTCGTCATCACTATAGTTCATAGCAACTACACCAAACCATCCAACAGCAATCAAGACCAATTATATGACAGAAGTTTCGATGGGTAGGAATGGAATAGCAGATATCAGCGACCCTCGTATTTGTCTGGTACTTACGATGAAATATCAGATCCTTAACAAAATCATCCGGTCGCTGGTTGCCTTTAACGAAGATCCCTGTATTGCAAGGTTTCGGATTTGGGTCTCCAATGTCAAAATTGCTTCATTCATTTCATTTTTAGCAGCCTCGGAGCCCTGAAAAGTGTCATAAGCGCTACCCCATCCCTTCTCAATCGGCGGCAAAATTAAAAACCAAACACTAAAAGTCAGCTAAGATAATGAACAGCAGTTTTATAGGCAAAGAACAGTCAATGCTTTCACACGTGAAAACCATAAAAAATACTCATCTCACACATACATTACATGCATACATACATACGTATATACATATGTGTATAAACAAGTGTATACACAAACACACACACACACACACATATATATATATATATATATATATATATATATATATATATATGTAAGTATGTACGTATAAACATGTATGTATATATGGATATATATATATATATATATATATATATATATATATATATATATATATACATACATACATGCATACATGCACATAGATAAAGTTATATTCCCAAGACACAAATTAATATATGTGCCGATAGACACATCAGTTTCTGTAATAGAAAGGGCACAACGTGGAAAACGGGGCTATTAGTCATGTATACAGTTTCATAAATATACAGCATACTCACGTGATCAATAGATTCTGAAACAAATTTTGAAGCGAATGATATATGCCAAATGATATATACATATATACATATATATATATATATATATATATATATATATATATATATATATATATATATATATATATATATATATATATATATATATATATATATATATATATATATATATATATATATATATATATATATATATGTATATACACATACATGCATATATATATATATATATATATATATATATATATATATATATATATATATATATATATATATATATATATATATATATACTCATATATATATATATATATATATATATATATATATATATATATATATATATACTCATACATACATATATGTATATATATATATATATACATGCATATATACTCTGTCAAATACTGTCAGATCATTGATGTTGCCATACCAAATGACATGAATGTCGTGAGTAAAGAGGTTGGAAAAAAATCACCAGGTACTTCGAATTGAAAGTGGAAATGGCAAGACTATGTGGAATGCGAGAGGGTAATGTAAAAGTGATACCAGTGGTGATCGGAGCGTTGGGTTCAATCCCATTGAAACTTCAAGACTTCTTAAGACACCTGGAAATTCCCATGCAAGATTGATGTCTTGCAAAAAGCAGCCTTATTAGGCACAGTGCACATCTTAAGGAAAGTATTATCTGTTTGAGGTCCTTGTTGTGACTTGACAGATGACTAGAGACTCCGGTGCATTTTTACCTACGCTGTGTTACGAAGGAATAATAATAATAATAATAATAAAGGCTTTCGACAGTGTTTCCCACACGTGGATTCTGGAAACACTAGCCATAAACAAGGTGGCACCAATTATCATAAAATACATAGAGCACTCAATGAACAAATGGCAGACAGTGCTACAGCTCCAAACAAAAGAGGGACTTGTGAAAACGAAAGCCATCCCCATTAGAAGAGGAATATTCCAGGGAGACACGCTCTCTCCACTCCTGTTCTGCCTGGCACTCACACCTTTAACAGAATTGCTAAATAGAACTGGATGCGGTTACAAATGCTATGGAAAAACAGTCAGCCACCTTCTATATATGGATGACCTAAAATTATATGCAAAAAACGACAAAGAGCTAGAAACACTACTACAGACAGTACACGGCTTTACCAAGGAAATAGAAATGAAATTCGGATTAGAAAAATGTGCCAAAGCAACCCTGAAAAGAGGAAAATTAGTTAAAAGTAGCAATATAACACTAGATAAAGCCAATGAAATAAGAGAACTAGACGAAAGCCAACCATATAAGTATTTAGGAGTCAATGAACTAGATAGGATACAACATACACAAATGAAAGAAGAAATAAAGAAAGAGTACTATAGACGAGTTAGATCAATACTAAAAACAGAGCTCACTGCTAAAAACAAGATAATGGGTATCAACACTTTAGCTGTCCCAGTTATAAGCTACAGCTACAACATCCTTAAATGGACACTAAACGAACTATGTAAAATAGACAGGAAAACAAGAAAAATAATGACAGGTTATAGGATG